>NC_134877.1:1270669-1273169 GCF_041734735.1 Babylonia areolata
CAAATCACAACAACAAATCAAAAACCAAAACACAACTCACTGACGCGAGTTGGTTCGCACGTGGGATTCGGGCCTAACGCGTTGCCAGCCTATCTGGCGGCTTACAGAAATAGGTCAGCTAAGGGGGGTCTCACATTCTGGATATGTCAGCTAAGGGGAGTCTCACACTCTGGATATGTCGACGCGTGACAGCCAGAAAGGCAGCATATGAGTTTTTTTTAATTTTTTTTTTTTATCCTAGCCAAAATGCATGATGCAAGACATGTTCTTATTGATAATTTGTGCGTTTTCTACACATTCGCCTTCGGCAGGTGTGATTTATTGATGGCGTCATCATCACGGAATGGGCAAAGAGCAAATTCAGGAAAGAGCCATTCATGTGTATTGTTTCACCCTAGAAATTCTGTTTTTATCTTAAAGCGGAAATAAACAGAAATAAATGATGTCAACCGTGCTTCAAATACTGACCGAATCAACTGATCAGCATTTTAGATTCTCAGAATAAGGTTTGGTTTTCTGAATGGACAAACATATAGAGACATCAAAGATATGCCATAATTGCCATGGAAATTAAAAATGCCAGCATTTCTTTGACAGCAGCATACAAAACACACAACAATTGTCTGGAAAATCCTGACTCACAACATCAAAGACTGCACAACACAATTCCAACATCTCTGCACCGGATCTGGGGCTTGACAGAAGAAATGCAGCTGCCTTTCTCTTTCTCTCTTTCCTTTCTTTTTTCTTCCTTAGATCGTTTCCTTTTTGCAAACTGTTGAGAGAGAAAGTGCCACAAGCACAGAAAGAGAGAGAGGATGAGAGTGAAAGAGAGAGAGACAGAGTGACACAGAGAGAGACAGACAGACAGAGACAGAGAGAGAGAGAGAAAGAGAGAGTGAAAGGGAGAGAGACAGAGACACACAGAGAGAGACAGACAGACAGAGACAGAGAGAGAGAGAGAGTGAAAGGGAGAGAGACAGAGACACACATTGAGAGACAGACAGACAGAGACAGAGAGAGAAAGAGAGAGAGAGTGAAAGGGAGAGAGACAGAGACACACATTGAGAGACAGACAGACAGAGACAGAGAGAGAGAGAGAAAGAGAGAGAGAGAGTGAAAGGAAGAGAGACAGAGACAGAGAGACAGAGACAGAGAGAGTGAAAGGGAGAGAGACAGAGAGAGAGACAGAGAGACAGAAACAGAGAGAGACAGAGACAGAGAGAAACACAGAGAGACAGAGACAGGGAGAGAGACACACACACACACACACACAGACAGAGACAGAGAGAGACAGAGATACAGAGACAGAGAGAGAGAGAGACAGAGAGACAGAGAGAGAGAGTGGAAGCGGGTGAAGAGGGATGGGAAGAGAGAAAAAAGATAAAGACACAGGACAGACCTTGTGTGTGTGTGTGTGTGTGTGTGTGTGTGTGTGTGTGTGTGTGTGTGTGTGTGTGTGTGTGTGTGTGTGTGTATGTGTATGTGTATGTGTGTGTGTGTATGTGTGTGTGTATGTGTGTGTATATGTGTGTGCGTGTGTGTGTATGTATGTGTGCGTGTGTGTGTGTGTGTGCGTGTGTGTGTGTGTGTGTGTGTGTGTGTGTGTGTGTGTGTGTGTGTGTGTGTGTGTGTGTGTGTGTGTGTGTGTGTGTGTGTGTGTTCATGTTCGAAGAAGAGACAGAAATAGACAAAAACACAAACATATAAGCAGAGGGATACATTTTCATATAGACAGGTAGACAGACAGGCAAACAGACTGACAAAGAGAAAGCATCTTCCTTGATTGATTTTCTGACACAGAGATCGCTGAACGACCACACCAGGGAACTTCAAGACACTAACCTGGTTACACACGGGTCTGTGTTCCCTCACAAACTGACTGCAGCACACAAAACAAGTTATGCCGACAGGGTAGTGGTCAGCAATCAGACGGTCCAAGCCTCCCCACACCAGGAACCATGTGGACAGTGTGGGAGACAGACAAGATGGGGAGGGGTGTAGTGACACTGATTGGATCCACAAGGGCACAGCACCACCATCACCATGAACAAGAGACTCTGGCGGCAGAACACAGGACGAGGAAGGCAGAATGAGGAACCACGTTCACCCTGGCTTAGGACGACAGTTGTGGGGTGTGCTGAAGAAAACAGGTCTGTGAGAGAAATGCTTCATCTGATTAGTGGACAGTAAAATCAGGCTGAGACAGACAGCAGATGGCAGAACAGGCACCAGTTCACCCGGGGGGAAATTGTTGATTTGATTTTTTTTTTTCCCCCTTACTCTGAATTCTTCATTTCAATGTATTCGTTTGGTTCTTGAAGAAAGAACTTTGATGGCGACCTTTACACAAGTACACACACATTAGTGGTTGTCTTTTTGTATTTATCTTTGATTTATTTTATTTTATTTTATTTTATTTTATTTTATTTTATTTTATTTAGTGGGTTTTTTTCAAGGCCTGACTAAGTGCGTTGGGTTACGCTGCTGGTCAGGCATC
>NC_134877.1:1278169-1285669 GCF_041734735.1 Babylonia areolata
CAAATAAAATCCTTAAAACAGGAGTTGTGTGACAGCTGGCTGTCTCTGTAGATGAGGGCTTGACGAAAGAAAAGTAGTTGTGCTTGTTCCAAACCCGCGATGAAATAAAATTTCGTTTTGTTTTGTGTCATTTTACTTCGTTCTCTCTCTGTCTCTCTGTCTCTGTCTCTCTCTCTCTCTCTCTCTCTGTGAGTCATTTTGCATCATGTATCATGAAACTGACAGAATATATGTTGCTCACTTGCAAGCATTGCAGAAACATTGTTTGTTCCTCTGATTTTCATGACAGGGTTTTTGTGATCTTCAATATGATGTAGCATTTTGGGGTGTCGGAAACATCTGCTGCTAATGACGGCAGCTGTAATTGCATTACAGGATTTTGAAATTATTTTTCGAAATTATGATAAAGTGTCATGCTGAAATGCTGTGCTAACATTTTTGGGGGATAAAAATTAATCTTTATTTTGGTTGTTTTACTGTGGTTTTAATTCACTCTTGTTGTCTGCACATCAAGCTTGTTTAATTTTCTTTGAGGGTAGTGAGTCAGAAAACACTGGAGAGAATACAGACAAACATATAGAGAGAGAAAAAAACACCAAGGGAGAATTTCAATGTAGCCATAAAGTCTACTGTAACCAAGGTTTGAAGAATACTAAATATAAACACATACAGACAGAGACAGAAAAAAAAAACACAAAGGGAGAATTTCAATGTAGCCATAAAGTCTACTGTAACCAAGGCTTGAAGAATACTAAATATAAACTTCCATTTCCAGCAAGGCAGTTGGAAATACAACATACTAAATATAAACTTCCATTTCCAGCAAGGCAGTTGGAAATACAACATACTAAATATAAACTTCCATTTCCAGCAAGGCAGTTGGAAATACAACATACTAAATATAAACTTCCATTTCCAGCAAGGCAGTTGGAAATACAACATACTAAATATAAACTTCCATTTCCAGCAAGGCAGTTGGAAATACAACATACTAAATATAAACTTCCATTTCCAGCAAGGCAGTTGGAAATACAACATACTAAATATAAACTTCCATTTCCAGCAAGGCAGTTGGAAATACAACATACTAAATATAAACTTCCATTTCCAGCAAGGCAGTTGGAAATACAACCATTAAATCCCAACGAAAGTTAACAAAACAACAAACAATTGAAAACAAAGAAACAAACGAAAACTCAATGGAATGTTCAGTGTCCAAACAGGGCTGTTTGCCAGTGACAGCTGGTTCACCAGTGACGTGTGCTGGTTGAGTTCACAAAGTTCGTGAAGCAACAGAGCTGATTGGTCATCTGAGTGGTGAACAGCACTGACTGGTTCTCTGAGTAGTATCAACACTGACGGGTTCTCTGATTGGTGAACAGAACTGATTGGTCTTCTGAGTAGTATCAACACTGACGGGTTCTCTGATTGGTGAACAGAACTGATTGGTCTTCTGAGGGGTTCTGTGAGTGGTGAACAGAACTGAGGGGTTCTGTGAGTGGTGAACAGAACTGAGGGGTTCTGTGAGTGGTGAACAGAACTGAGGGGTTCTGTGAGTGGTGAACAGCACTGAGGGGTTCTGTGAGTGGTGAACAGAACTGAGGGGTTCTCTGAGTGGTGAACAGAACTTCAGGGGTTCTGTGAGTGGTGAACAGCACTGAGGGGTTCTATGAGTGGTGAACAGCACTGAGGGGTTCTGTGAGTGGTAAACAGAACTGAGGGGTTCTGTGAGTGGTGAACAGCACTGAGGGGTTCTATGAGTGGTGAACAGAACTGAGGGGTTCTGTGAGTGGTGAACAGCACTGAGGGGTTCTGTGAGTGGTGAACAGAACTGAGGGGTTCTGTGAGTGGTGAACAGCACTGAGGGGTTCTGTGAGTGGTGAACAGAACTGAGGGGTTTGAACAGAACTGAGGGGTATGAACAGAACTGAGGGGTTCTGTGAGTGGTGAACAGAACTGAGGGGTTTTGTGAGTGGTGAACAGCACTGAGGGGTTCTGTGAGTGGTGAACAGAACTGAGGGGTTCTGTGAGTGGTGAACAGAACTGAGGGGTTCTGTGAGTGGTGAACATAACTGAGGGGTTCTATGAGTGGTGAACAGCACTGAGGGGTTCTGTGAGTGGTGACGGAGGTGGAATACAGAACATGTTGGCCCCTCGCATGGCAGTCAGCACTTTCGTCAATCATGTCGGCATCTCACGTGAAAATCAGTACTTTCTTCAATCATGTCGGCATCTCATGTGAAAATCAGAACTTTCTGACAACCAGAACTTTCTTCCAACATTTTGTCATGTCACATGACAACCAGAACTTTCTTCCAACATTTTGTCATGTCATATGACAACCAGAACTTTCTTCCAACATTTTGTAATGTCATATGACAACCAGAACTTTCTTCCAACATTTTGTCATGTCACATGACAACCAGAACTTTCTTCCAACATTTTGTCATGTCACATGACAACCAGAACTTTCTTCCAACATTTTGTCATGTCACATGACAACCAGAACTTTCTTCCAACATTTTGTCATGTCATATGACGACCAGAACTTTCTTCCAACATTTTGTCATGTCACATGACAACCAGAACTTTCTTCCAACATTTTGTCATGTCACATGACAACCAGAACTTTCTTCCAACATTTTGTAATGTCACATGACAACCAGAACTTTCTTCCAGCATGTTGGCATGTCACGTGACAGAACTTTACTCAAACATGCTGGGATCTCATGTGACAACCAGAACTTTCTGACAACCAGAACTTTATTTCAACATGCTGGCATGTCACATGAGAGAACTTCATTAAAAAAAAAAAATGTTGGCATCTGACACGAAAATCATAACTTTCTTCAAACCCTTTTTCTCTTTTATAACAGGCCCCCTCCACCCCCACCCACACCCCACCTCAACCACTGGCATCCCTCTCCCACTTTTTTTTTCATTTTGTTCTGTCGTGACACTGAAGCCAATGTTGCCGTGTCTGTGTGGGTTTTGAGGATCGATTTTCATCTCAAGTCCATTCCTCACAACAGACAGCCTCTATGTCCAGATTCAGGAATGTGAGACATGCATTTTTAGGGGATGGGGGAATGGGGAGGGGGTAGGGGTGTGGGGGCAGTATCATGATTGTGGAAAAAGTGAGTGCACGTCTTCAAAATAAATAAGCGAAACAATCTGTGGGTGGGTTAGATGAGAAGTGGTGCGGGGGGCGTTGGGGGGGGGGGGGGGTTCTGCTAATTCATTTAATCACACGCTGGGCAACATCAATCCAGTTTTTGTATTGGGAAGTGATGTCTGTCTTTACTGAGGGAGTCTATTTTCTATTCTGCTCCCATCCCACAGACCAACGAAGACAACGTTGTTTCTTTCCTGTGTCAAGCTTGTTTGGCTGTTGTCTAATGATCTGGCTTCCTGAGGTAAAAGAGCTGTCGTGTACATCTTACAAACAATACACAGCCATGATATCATTTCTGATGATCGTTTGAGGAAAGTCTGATGGGTTTGGTCGTTACTTTCTGTCCTGTCGAAAAGATCCGGTTCTTTTCTCAGGTTTTCTATAATGATGCCAAGTGTGTTGATGTCGCACATATCCTCTGTTCGAATAACAAACAAATTTCGGGTTAAAACAAAGAAGAATAAATGATAATTGTATCCTTTATAAAGCTTGCTACATATCGGTGAATTTATTGAAACATATGTGGTAAAAGAAACTGAACAGCCAACGATCAGCTGATAATGTTTAAATTTGGCTTTGGATATTCATTGCAAACCATCCCTCTTTCTTTGCTGTCAGCTGAGACCTGACCACAGTGAGTGTAGAGCCCAACGAGTGTCGCTTCACAATGAGCAGACACAGGCCATGTCTGACTGGTCCATAAACACGACACTCATTTCACTCAGACCAATTAGTCCATCGATCACCGCCCGTCTCCTTTGGTGGTCATTGGGGCAAGTGTTAATTAGTCCTTCTGTCCCTGGTCTGAAGAGGGAAAGGTACAGTGGTGGTGGTCATTGGGCCAAGTGTTAATTAGTCCTCCTGTCCCTGGTCTGAAGAGGGAAAGGTACAGTGGTGGTGGTCATTGGGCCAAGTGTTAATTAGTCCTTCTGTCCCTGGTCTGAAGAGGGAAAGGGACAGTGGTGGTGGTCATTGGGCCAAGTGTTAATTAGTCCTTCTGTCCCTGGTCTGAAGAGGGAAAGGTACAGTGGTGGTGGTCATTGGGCCAAGTGTTAATTAGTCCTTCTGTCCCTGGTCTGAAGAGGGAAAGGGACAGTGGTGGTGGTCATTGGGCCAAGTGTTAATTAGTCCTCCTGCCCCTGGTCTGAAGAGGGAAAGGTATAGTGGTGGTGGTCATTGGGCCAAGTGTTAATTAGTCCTTCTGTCCCTGGTCTGAAGAGGGAAAGGTACAGTGGTGGTGGTCATTGGGCCAAGTGTTAATTAGTCCTTCTGTCCCTGGTCTGAAGAGGGAAAGGTACAGTGGTGGTGGTCATTGGGCCAAGTGTTAATTAGTCCTTCTGTCCCTGGTCTGAAGAGGGAAAGGGACAGTGGTGGTGGTCATTGGGCCAGGTGTTAATTAGTCCTGTCCCTGGTCTGAAGAGGGAAAGGGACAGTGGTGGTGGGCGGCTCCCTGGGAAAGGCATGAAGGGATCACGGGAGGAACATGCCTTCTTAACCAGTAAGGTGATTGGTTGAAATGATGAATCACACACACACACACACACACACACACACACACACACACACACACACACACACACACACACACACACACACACACACACACACACACGCACACGCACACGCACGCACACACTTCTGAGATTATTTCTGATTTGGGGACAATCAGCCATCAAACGTGATCCATATGAAAGAATGGGATTCACAGTGGTGTGAGACACAATGGGATTCACAGTGGTGTGAGACACAATGGGATTCACAGTGGTGTGTGGACAACAGTTTCAGTTTCAGTAGCTCAAGGAGGCGTCACTGCGTTCGGACAAATCCATATACGCTACACCACATCTGCCAAGCAGATGCCTGACCAGCAGCGTAACCCAACGCGCTTCGTCAGGCCTTGAGAAGAAAAAAAGAAAAGAAAAAAAAACAATGATGGACAACAATGATATGAAACAATGGGATTCACAGTGGTGTGGAGACAACAATGATATGAAACAATGGGATTCACAGTGGTGTGGAGACAACAATGATATGAAACAATGGGATTCACAGTGGTGTGAGGACAACAATGGGATTCACAGTGGTGTGGAGACAACAATGATATCAAACAATGGGATTCACAGTGGTGTGGAGACAACAATGATATCAAACAATGGGATTCACAGTGGTGTGGAGACAACAATGATATCAAACAATGGGATTCACAGTGGTGTGGAGACAACAATGATATCAAACAATGGGATTCACAGTGGTGTGGAGACAACAATGATATGAAACAATGGGATTCACAGTGGTGTGAGGACAACAATGGGATTCACAGTGGTGTGGAGACAACAATGATATCAAACAATGGGATTCACAGTGGTGTGGAGACAACAATGATATCAAACAATGGGATTCACAGTGGTGTGGAGACAACAATGATATGACACAATGGGATTCACAGTGGTGTGGAGACAACAATGATATCAAACAATGGGATTCACAGTGGTGTGGAGACAACAATGATATCAAACAATGGGATTCACAGTGGTGTGGAGACAACAATGATATCAAACAATGGGATTCACAGTGGTGTGGAGACAACAATGATATGAAACAATGGGATTCACAGTGGTGTGGAGACAACAATGATATGAAACAATGGGATTCACAGTGGTGTGGAGACAACAATGATATCAAACAATGGGATTCACAGTGGTGTGGAGACAACAATGATATCAAACAATGGGATTCACAGTGGTGTGGAGACAACAATGATATGAAACAATGGGATTCACAGTGGTGTGGAGACAACAATGATATCAAACAATGGGATTCACAGTGGTGTGGAGACAACAATGATATGACACAATGGGATTCACAGTGGTGTGGAGACAACAATGATATGAAACAATGGGATTCACAGTGGTGTGGAGACAACAATGATATCAAACAATGGGATTCACAGTGGTGTGGAGACAACAGTGGGAGGCTATCCACTTCAGGTTGACCCAGGCTTGTCGGATAGTGTGAATAAACAACTGGCATAATGCACTGCACTGTACACAGTGCCGGTCTGATGACAGGCAGACGACAATGAAGCAGACTGTATGTCAATCACACACACACAGCTCCTCCCTGGTGACACAGCACCAACACTGGCAGAAGACCAATAAATATAACTGGAAACAAACTGAAAAACGATGGAGCTGAAAATCAAATCAAATCAATAGAAATCAAGATAACGGGGAGCAAATAAAAACAAAACGAAGGAGCAAGAAGATTGTCAGACCATATCGTTGTCCAAACAGAAGAAAAGTTCATCACCCGAAACGTTCATTAACCTTTTTATTCCGATGGATAATCCTACCACAATCATCCCTGAGATGGTTCATCAACATGCTTTTTCAATCTGTGAAAGTTAGCATACAGAATATCTTCTCCACTAATGGTACTGTTACATTAGGCAATACCACCATTGCACGACCTCAATGTAGGATGGGATACATGCTTCAATTCACATTTAGTGCTGGTCTGCTCCGAGCCACTCTGCAGAATCTGATTCCCAATGAAAAAGATCCAGTTTTCTTCATTGGTAAGTTCTGGTGTCATCTCTGGCAGTTTTTCTTTTCCCACTTCGAGTCGATCCATTGGTTGATCCAAAAATTGCAACTACCTGAAAAATCGAACCTCCAACTCCACGAAAACAGCTACTGAGAAAAGTTTCAGAGTTGGGAAAATCAAAGTTATGGAGGTAACTCGATCAAATCTGAACGAGGCCATTTGTTGGTTTCTTTTGCTTTTCTTTTCTTTTCTTTTTCTCTGTAATTTGCTTCTTCCCTTTCTGCTGTCGATTGCAGAGACCAAGTACGGTAAGTGGGTGAATGCCTCAGACCGAGAAATGAATAATTTGATTTATTAATGTATGACTCTAGACGTGTGCGTGCGGGCATGCGTGCGCGCGCGCGAGTGTGTGTGTGTGTGTGTGTGTGTGTGTGTGTGTGTGTGTGTGTGTGTGTGTGTGTGTGTGTACATACTTGCTATGTGCTAGTGCATGTGTGTGTGAGTGTGTGTGTGTGTGTGTGTTGTGTGTGTGTACATACTAGTTATGTGCTAGTGCATGTGAGTGTTGGTAGCATATTTTAGTTTGTCGCTGATCATTCGCTCTTGGAGACGTGTTTCTATTCCAGCCAAAAACCTTGGGCCAGTGTTGACCGGCACTGTGTCATGTTATCATGTTATCATGTTGTCATGTTGTCATGTTGTCATGTTGTCATGTTGTCATGTTATCATGTTATCATGTTGTCATGTTGTCATGTTATCATGTTGTCATGTTGTCATGT
>NC_134877.1:1288169-1415669 GCF_041734735.1 Babylonia areolata
CCCCACCCCCACCCCTACATCAGCCACAGGCATCCCTCTCCCACTTTTTTTTTATTTCGTTTTCTGTCGTCACACTAGAGGCAATGTTGCCGTGTCTTTGTGGGCTTTGGGGATCGATTTTCATCCCAAGTCCATTCCTCATTACACAGATCCTGCCTGTTCGGATACAGGACCACGTGACAGGCATTTTTGTCATGGAACATGGCCCGTGGAATAGGTAAACACATTTTCTTCAAAATAAACAAACAAAACATTCAATTTCTGCTCCATTTCTAACTGCCCTCTTTTTTTTCTTTTTTTTTTTAACCACACATTGCACAACGTCATTCCGACCTGTGTGCCAGGAATGATGGCTTCATCCACTTTAGCGAGGAAGTCCATCTCTTCCCCCCCCCCCCTCCATACACAACAGTGGAGGCATCATTTACTTTCTGACACTTGCTGTGGGCGGGGTCGAACAAACGAACTTAGCGGCCCTAGGTTTGCGTAGCGTGAAGAATTTTTTTTCTAACTCTGTGGAATTAGCCTGAAATGTCTGGACACTAAGCAAATGTATGGCTGTTAAGATAGCTTAATATAGTGTAGAACTGATTGATAGTGAGAAGACGATCAATAAAATAAATGAATGAATGAATAAACGAATGTATGAATGAATAGGCTAAATAAAAACAAAAACGAACAAGCAAATTGTGAGTGATGTTTTATCAAGTGATCTAACAAATGAAAATGATGCAATAAAGATGAAAATAAAGAAAACCTTTTTTATTTTTATTTTTTCAATTTTTTTTAACTGCAGTTCATCCGATTTGAGTTATATTCCATATTGATGACAACAGGATCGAATCTCTCCCGCTTTTGTTTATAGTTTTTGCGTGTATGTGTATGCTCCTCTGTGTGTGTGTGTGTGTGTGTGTGTGTGTGTGTGTGTGTGTGTGTGTGTGTGTGTGACTCAGTGAAGATTTTTTGCTCAGGATACTTATGTTTTATTACATATTTCTATCTGTCCACATCACCACCCTATGGACTTCAATGGCCGACTGCCCGCATGCGAAACGCTTTGCCTTCCGGGCGACAGTTGCTAGTGAAGGTTTGTTTTCTTCGCTCAGAACACAGTGTGCCGACAATGGGCCTGTCTTGATGGCATCTTTCCCAGAGCGAGATGAACTGTTTCAAGGAGCACTGTCTGCTGTAGAGAAAAACACAGTTGACACCAAATTTATTTGTCAGTGTCTCACAGGGCTTTGGAAAAGAGAAGAAGAAGAAGAAGAAGAAGAAGAAGAGAGGAGGAGGAGGAGGAGGAGGAGGAGGCGAAGAAGAAGAAGGAGAAGAAGAAGAAAGAACGAAAAACCTTTCAAGGAAGAAGAAAGACATTTTGAAAACACACCAACACCACGGAAAAGAAGTCTTACCGCTTGGACTAAAACCTGCATAGTGCAGTGAGCTTTGTGTGTGTGTGTGTATGATCAATTTTCTTCTTCGTCATCACGTTTTGGGATCAAACTTGTGCATCGTGGTATCATTTGACTGGAAAGCGCTACTGGTTGTTTTGCCACACCCACCTAGTTACCAACCACCCTCCCCCATCCTACATCTCTATCTCTGTCTCTCTCTGTCTGTCTCTCTGTCTCTGTCTGTCTGTCTCTCTGTGTCTCTGTCTGTCTGTCTCTCTCTGTCTCTTTCTCTGTGTTTCCCTCTATCTGTCTCTCTGTCTCTGTCTGTCTGTCTGTCTCTGTCTGTCTGTCTCTCTGTCTCTATGTTTCTCTCTGTCTCTGTCTGTCTGTCTCTCTCTCTTTCTCTCTCTGTCTCTCTCTCTGTCTCTGTCTCTCTCTCTGTCTCTCTCTCTGTCTCTCTCTCTCTCTCTCTGTCTCTCTCTCTCTCTCTGTTCCTCTCTCTCTCTCTCTTCCCCCCTCTCTCTCTCTGTCTCTCTCTCTCTCTCTGTCTCTCTCTCTCTCTGTGTTCCTGTCTCTCTCTCTCTTCACCCCCCTCTCTCTCTCTCTCTCTCTCTCAAACACAAAATATGCACACAGACCATCAGTTATATCTTTTAAGACCAAAAACATTCTTTTTTTTCAGCCAGTATGTACCGAAACAAAAAATTCCATTTCATATGTAAAGTTCCACAGCTATTTCTTCTATGCATGCATGCATGCGTGCGTGTGTGTGTGTGTGTGTGTGTGTGTGTGTGTGTGTATGCGTGCGGATGTACATATCATATGTGTAAAGATATGTGCGTTCATGAGTGCGTGCGTGCGTGTGTGCGCGTGTGTGTGGTGTGTGTGTGTATGTGTGTGTGTGTGTCTGTGTGTGTCTGTGTGTCCGTGTTTGTTTATGTGTTTGTGTTTATTTTTTTCATGACCACTTGTAAATGCAGACTGCATGGCAACAACAACAAAAGCAATGCGAATCTGTTCTTGTGAATCCTGTGAGCAGATCATGAACATGTGGGAGTGTGTTGTGAAACACAATGAAACAAGGTTGTCTTTAAACCTACGCTTCGGGAATATTAACACATGTTTTCTTGCGTTCAGTATAGCAGAATGATGCAGTGTATGTTGCTGGTTTATGTATGTGCTAAGCTTTCTGCTGATGACAGCAAATATTCCGCCCAAACCTGAGAGAAAATCGTTCTTAAGATAAACATTTATTTTCCATTTAATGCAATCTTTTGAGTCTGTTCTATTCGATAACAGGGTTCCGGTTTTCTGATTTTCTTTTGAGACAGAGAGAGAGGGGGGTGGAGGAGAACGAGATATACAGACAGAGAAAGGGGGTGGAGGAGAACGAGATATACAGACAGAGAGAGATGGGTGGAGGAGAACGAGATATACAGACAGAGAGAGAGAGGGGGTGGAGGAGAAGGAGATATACAGACAGAGAGAGAGGGGTGGAGGAGAACGAGATATACAGACAGAGAAAGGGGGTGGAGGAGAAGGAGATATACAGACAGAGAGAGAGAGGGGGGTGGAGGAGAACGAGATATACAGACAGAGAGAGAGGGGGTGGAGGAGAACGAGATATACAGACAGAGAGAGAGGGGGGGGGTGGAGGAGAACGAGATATACAGACAGAGAGAGAGAGGGGGGTGGAGGAGAACGAGATATACAGACAGAGAGAGAGGGGTGGAGGAGAACGAGATATACAGACAGAGAGAGAGGGTGTGGAGGAGAACGAGATATACAGACAGAGAGAGAGGGGTGGAGGAGAACGAGATATACAGAGAGAGAGAGAGAGAGGGTGGAGGAGAACGAGATATACAGACAGAGAGAGAGGGTGTGGAGGAGAACGAGATATACGAGATATACAGACAGAGAGAGAGGGTGTGGAGGAGAACGAGATATACAGACAGAGTGCGGGGTGAGGGGGGGGGGTCTGTGTTTGCGTCTGTGTGGGTCTGTGTGTGCGTGCATGTGGGTGTGTGTGTGTGTGTGTGTGCGCGCGCGTGCGTCAGTGTGTGCCAGTGCGCGCGCGCATGTCTGTTATATGTATGTGTGTGTGTGTGTCTGTGCGGGTGCGAGAGGGGTGTCTGTGCGTGCGTGAATGCGCGCGTGCGCGTCTGTGTGTGTGCGTGCGTGTGTGTGTTTGTGCGCGAGGATGGGGGGGGAGGTATGTGTGCGTCTGAGTGTGCGCGCGCGTATGGTGCGTCCTCCTCACTCGCTGATTTTTTTTTTCCCCCGCACCCTTCTTTCCAGAACAAATTTGTAACAAAGTTTGTTAGTGCTCAGACAATAATGAGGGGGCGTAGCTCTGATTAGCATAGCTCCCCTCCCGTCAGACACGGCCTCTGATTGGAGGGACTGTCAAGCACGTGCCGTGGAGCTAACCCCCACCCTCCCCTCCCCCCTCTCTGCTGTCACTGGGTGCTCCAGGTCTGACGTCTGATTGGGAAGGGGGACCACCCTCACGGCCAGAATCTGGGACCACTTCCCGAGACTTTCAATCTGCAACACTCGTCGTGTGCACGTCTGGTTGCCTTTCTGGTCTAAGTTTTTCTCCCACTGTTTTTGTTGTTTTGGTTTTGTTGTTCACGTTCCTCTGCCCAACACTCGGCTTATATCACAGATTGACATAAGTTTACATTTGGGCCAACAGCAAAGTGAGAGCTGTATTATCAATGGTTTCTCCAGTCAATGGGAAATCATTTACAGCTTAGTCTTTTGTGAAGGACTATGACTCTCAAACTAGGAGGCAAAATTGCACTGGCTCTTAGTGCTGCAGCCTTGTGGGCTAGCTGGCTTTTGGGAACCATCCCAACGCCGACTGTCCTAAAACCCTCTTGGCTGAGAGAGTGGGGATGTACTTGGGCAAGACACTCTCCACTATAATCAAATTCTAGCCCAAATAGTCGGAACAGCAGTTGCCTCCTCTGCTGTTCTGATGGTCATAGTCGGACACGACTGACTATCATATATATCACGTTCCTCTTCAAAGTGTGAGGACACAACAGTGTGAGTCGTACCATGCCTCATCTAATCTCTGGTATGTAAACGCATGGTGACAGTAGCGTTGTCATGGTAATAATGCTACTGCAACACAGTGGTAAGGGGTAAGTGGCAGAAGCAGAAACAGAATCCACACACCAATAGTTACAGCTTTCATACAGATAAACCACACTGCGTCTTTGGGGAAAAAAAAACAAATCAAAATTTATTTTTCTCTGATCATGGCGAACATGCATTACACTAAAATGGCAAATCCGCCATCACTTAAACAAACAATCTGCAATGGATTCCTGAAGAAAGTAACATAACCACGTCCTTCGTTTCCTTGTGATCAGCTGTCATGCTGCTACACAAACAAAACAATACAGTGCAGTGTTTTTTTGGTGTATGTTCTAATACAGAATGGACTCCAAAATAAAACTTAGCAAAATGACAAACTCGGTCCAGCTTGTACACAATTGCTCAGGTCTGTTTTGGGCTCTTCAATCATCACAATTCCTCAGAAATGGACTCTAAAATAAACAGAGCTGGGTTGTTTTTTTTCTGTAAAAAAACAACAACAAAATAATGTATAAGAACAGACAATATTGCACATTATGAGTCAGTCACAGAAAAAAGATGAATTCTCCATAAAGAAAATAAAGACTGTAAAAGGTTTGGCACAAGGAGCATGGTATTCATTGAAATGTTAATTCATAAGAAACAAAACAGTTATCTACACAGCTAGTTCAACACATTCCTTGACCCAGTTGCATGGTTCTCACTTCCACACACCATAGCACCAAGTCACTCCACATTCTGGTTTTAAGCACTGTGCGTTCACTGGTTCTCTGACACCATTTCAACTGGCACCAAGTCACTCCACATTCTGGTTTTAAGCACTGTGCGTTCACTGGTTCTCTGACACCATTTCAGTTGGCACCAAGTCACTCCACACTCTGGTTTTAAACACTGTGCGTTCACTGGTTCTCTGACACCATTTCAACTGGCACCAAGTCACTCCACACTCTGGTTTTAAGCACTGTGCGTTCTCTGGTTCTCTGACACCATTTCAACTGGCACCAAGTCACTCCACACTCTGGTTTTAAACACTGTGCGTTCTGTACACCATTTCAACTGACACCAAGTCACTCCACACTCTGGTTTTAAGCACTGTGCGTTCACTGGTTCTCTGACACCATTTCAACTGGCACCAAGTCACTCCACACTCTGGTTTTAAGCACTGTGCGTTCACTGGTTCTCTGACACCATTTCAACTGGCACCAAGTCACTCCACACTCTGGTTTTAAGCACTGTGCGTTCACTGGTTCTCTGACACCATTTCAGTTGGCATCAAGTCATTCCACATTCTGGTTTTAAGCACTGTGCGTTCTCTGGTTCTCTGACACCATTTCAACTGGCACCAAGTCATTCCACATTCTGGTTTTAAGCACTGTGCGTTCTCTGGTTCTCTGACACCATTTCAACTGGCACCAAGTCTCACGAGTCATTCTATCTTTTACATATCAACATGCTACTATTTTCTTTGATAACTTTTCAATTATTACAATGTTCAACAAGTCATTCTGTCTCTTGCATTCAGTAAGTCCACACTAAAAAAAAAAAGAAAGAAAGAAAAAAAAATCATCATAATTCCTTTCAGTCCTGGTAACAGCAGAGAATCCACAAGAAACGAAGTAAACCTACCATGCAGAACATCTGAAGCAGAAATGAAGTCTGTCACTTATTTCTGAACCCATATAGTTCACTGATTCATGTACATCAGTGTTGCTGTAAATTCTACACAGACTGCTCTTTCAAAACAATTATTCTGAGAATGAAGATTTATGACAAATATTATCTGTTGCTACTTTCGAGAAACTAACGATACATATACTGCTCCTTAAAAACAACATTTCGCCATCACAAAACGATCCAAGAAGTTAATGCCAATAAGCTAAACAAATGATATGAAACATATGAACATAATCATGCACATGCTTACATGCTATGGCACATGTGCTCCAATGCTATTCCTTAGCTGTTTTTCAACCAATGTGCACACAGGGATTAAAACACTAACAACCAATGTGCACGCAGGGATTAAAACACTAACAACCAATGTGCACACAGGAATTAAAACATCAACAAACTGTCATTCATATTACAGAGTTGAGAACACTGACGTGACACACCAAATATAAATGACCCCGTGTGCAGCATCAGCGATATGAGAACCAATGAAGGATGACAGCCTATAAAGCTGGGCTTCCATGTCCGCGCTGTGTGTCAACAAGAAAACTACATTACAGTTGACATCTGCAGGTACGGTGGGAGTTAGCATGCAGAGAAAAAGTCGCACATCTTCACCTTTCTCATCGGAAGGAAAGAGAAACGAGGAGAGGGAGAGAGAACACACGGACCAACAGAAAGCAGAATGGGAAACAAATTGAAACCAAAATACACATGTTTTACAAACAAGTCATGGTAATTCAAACCAAACTACAGATGTTTTACAAACAAGTCATGGTAATTTACAAATAAACTCCTCTTTCCTGAGGTAAGCTTGATCTTCGTAAACTGGTTTATTTACAAAACAGTACAAATGGCTGAGGTCGGTAATGTACATGCACTGCTCATAATCTGAAAGGAAAAAGGCAGACAGACGGCACATAAACACCATCCTCGTGTTAGACGTTTGATCTTTACATTCAGTAACAGACAGACAGACTGGTTTCATTACAAGTTCTGTAGGTATTCTCCAACATAACAACAGTGGCTAACTCCCAGCTGAGATCATTCAGTGCAACATCCAGTCTGCTGGGATCACATGACCACGGTCACCTGCCACGTTTCATTCTGAATACTGTTCAGTTTCACGTCCATGCATCAAGTGACAGACAATTCAGCATGCCAAACAGTATCAGTGTCAGTATCAGTCGCTCAAGGAGGCGTCACTGCGTTCGGTCAAATCCATATATGCCACACCACATCTGCCAAGCAGATGCCTGACCAGCAGCGTAACCCAACGCACTTAGTCAGGCCTTGAGAAAAAATAAAAAATAAAAAAAAATATTAAAAAAAATAAATGAATAAATAAATAATAATAATATAAATAAATTAATAATAATAATGAAAATAAAATAAATATACAGATAAATAAATAAATAAATAAAATAAGAAATAAATATAAATAACAATAAAAATAAATAAAATAAAAAAAAGTTAAAAAAAAAAGTAAATAAATAAATAAATTTTAAAAAAATAAAGATAAATAAATAACAATTAAAAAAAATAAATAAAAAAAAACAAAAAAAAAAAAAACAGTACAGGGATACTGTGTTGTGAACACAAGCACACTCTGCACTGCTGCCACATGCTGAAAGATCATGTCAGCTGGGTTTCTTTTTCTTGCTTCTCAAAAATAAACAGGATTTGATTCTGGACAAATGTAACACACACACACACACACACACACACACAAATGAACTTATTTAGAATAGGGAAAAAATGACAAACACACAAAATGAATGAAAAATGAACAAGATATAAATCAGGACAAAAATCACACACACACACACACACCAATAATTAACACTCAATGAAAAAACCCAACACAGTATGGATATCATATGAACAATGGAACCCAAACAACTATATATATATATACCCGGTGTGTGTTTATATATATAGAGAGAGAGATCCTATGTTTTAAGTGTGAAAAGAGTGCAAAACATGTCTGTGCCCATGGATTTCAAACCCAAGGCAGTGAAAAACAAGCGCTGCTGCCAACGTAAAATATCTCTGCCCAGCAAGGAAAGAACGAGACACACACACACCTCACACACAGTGCACATGTGGCTCAATACTGTTTGGGAAATGAAAACATCACAGTCACACTGCTGGAGACACACACACACCTCACACACAGTGCACACAATACTGTTTGGGAAATGAAAACATCACAGTCACACTGCTGGAGACACACACACACCTCACACACAGTGCACACAATACTGTTTGGGAAATGAAAACATCACAGTCACACTGCTGGAGACACACACACACCTCACACACAGTGCACATGTGGCTCCATACTGTTTGGGAAATGAAAACATCACAGTCACACTGCTGGAGACACACACACACCTCACACACAGTGCACACAATACTGTTTGGGAAATGAAAACATCAGAGTCACACTGCTGGAGACACACACACACCTCACACACAGTGCACACAATACTGTTTGGGAAATGAAAACATCACAGTCACACTGCTGGAGACACACACACACCTCACACACCGTGCACACAATACTGTTTGGGAAATGAAAACATCACAGTCACACTGCTGGAGACACAATGTATCTGAAAAATACCATCACAAGGAGCATGTCTAATAAAGTTCACAAGGAACACATTTCTTAAAGCAAGGAACAAGTCTTTTCAAAGATCACAAGGAACAAGTCTTTTAAGTTCACAAGGAACATGTCTCATTAAGTTCACAAGGAACATGTTTTTTTAAAGTTAGGAACAAGTCTTTTACGTTCACAAGGAACATGTCTTATTAAGTTCACAAGGAACACGTTTTTTTTTAGAACAAATCGTTTAAGTTCACAAGGAACATGTCTCATTAAGTTCACAAGGAACAAAGTTGTTTTTTTTTAAAGTTAGGAACAAGTCTTTTAAGTTCATAAGGAACATGTCTCATTAAGTTCACAAGGAACATGTTTTTTTAGAACAAATCTTTTAAGTTCATAAGGAACATGTCTCATTAAGTTCACAAGGAACATGTTTTTTTAGAACAAATCTTTTAAGTTCATAAGGAACATGTCTTATTAAGTTCACAAGGAACAAAGTTTTTTTTTAAAGTTGGGAACAAGTCTTTTAAGTTCATAAGGAACATGTCTCATGAAGTTCACAAGGAACATGTTTTTTTAAAGTAAGGAACAAGTCTTTTAAGTTCATAAGGAACAAGTCTTTTTAAAGTTCACATGGACCAAGTCTGTTGAAGTTCACATGGACCAAGTCTTTTCATGTGAATAATTACAACAAGAACTGGTGATTTAATTGTTTGCAAATCACTCGTTACTGAATGGTACATAACAATAAGTTAAATGCCCTGACAATACAATGTAGTGTAACATAGTGTCATTGCACAATGCTTGCACTAAAATGAGTCAAAGCCATTCTAGGGAAATACAGCAAGCCAGAACAATGATCTGACCACCACAGACAGGCACTGAACACCTCCCAAATTTCCTGACAGTAGCATCAGCATTCCTAACAATTCGGTTTTTGCCACACAATGCTGGTGCAAGTATGATTACGATTCTTCTTCTTTTTTCCTCCGTGAATGAATATGATTTTACACAGAGTACATTATCGTTTCCAATGAGAGGAATGACTTTCTCTGTTGTGCTTGGTGCAGAGAAGGTGGGGACAAGTCCATGGCTATTCAGCGTGACACTGGTGAAAACAGGACAAAACACGCAGTCCTACTGACCACAAGTAGAGGTGGGTAATGGCGCCTTATTCACCAAAGCGATGAATCGCTCACACGAATGACATAACTGGTAACATTCCAAACATGCCTTATTCACCAAAGCGATGAATCGCTCACACGAATGACATAACTGGTAACATTACAAACATGCCTTATTCACCAAAGCGATGAATCGCTCACACAAATGACATAACTGGTAACATTACAAACATGCCTTATTCACCAAAGCGATGAATCGCTCACACGAATGACATAACTGGTAACATTCCAAACATGCCTTATTCACCAAAGCGATGAATCGCTCACACGAATGACATAACTGGTAACATTCCAAACATGCCTTATTCACCAAAGCGATGAATCGCTCACACAAAATGACATAACTGGTAACATTCCAAACATGCCTTATTCACCAAAGCGATGAATCACTCACACAAATGACATAACTGGTAACATTACAAACATGCCTTATTCACCAAAGCGATGAATCGCTCACACGAATGACATAACTGGTAACATTCCAAACATGCCTTATTCACCAAAGCGATGAATCGCTCACACAAAATGACATAACTGGTAACATTCCAAACATGCCTTATTCACCAAAGCGATGAATCACTCACACGAATGACACAACTGGTAACATTACAAACATGCCTTATTCACCAAAGCGATGAATTGCTCACACGAATGACACAACTGGTAACATTACAAACATGCCTTATTCACCAAAGCGATGAATCGCTCACACAAAATGACATAACTGGTAACATTCCAAACATCCCTTATTCACCAAAGCGATGAATCGCTCACACGAATGACATAACTGATAACATTCCAAACATGCCTTATTCACCAAAGCGATGAATCAGTCACACGAATGACATAACTGGTAACATTCTGAACATGCCTTATTCACCAAAGCGATGAATCAGTCACACGAATGACATAACTGGTGACATTCCGAACATAACAAGCACAGCTCAGCAAACCTCCCATCTATGAACGACTGTACACGTCTCAACACCAACATGTGACTAGCTTCTGATGACAGATTCTGGACAGGATTTCATGGTAACAAATAAATTTTAAAAAATTCCAATACAATGCATGCAAATTAAGCCAAGCCTCCTAACTGTAGTAGTGATGCTTATGTCCCATATTATTTACAAATAAAACAAAGAAACGGGATCATTTTTTAAACAGAAACAAAACCAAAAAATCCCCCATATAGTGTTCAAAAAGCAGCAGTCCTACACAAAACTGGCTTCATTCAGCAGCACCTGTATGCACACAAAACACTTCCCACGTACATGTTGTGACTCCTCTGCTAGAAAATGGCAAGAAAATGTGACCTCATCTCATTTTGTGCTTGCGTTCATTATTCATTAATGTACATTTTGCTCTTTCGTTGAGAGAAAAAAGGAAACAGATTCATGACAAGGCAGCTGCCAACCAAAGACAGAAAGAAACATCAGTGTATGAACAAAGAGTGTCTCAATGGACCCTTCAGTGACGTGTTGTACAGACCAGACAAAGAAAGAAACATCAGTGTATGAACAAAGAGTGTCTCAATGGACCCTTCTGTACAGACATGCCTGTCCCACAGTCCGTCAATGCAACAGCCTCTACAAATCCAGAACAAACCAAAGTTACCATTACCACCACCTCACAATTCCATGACTCACAATACACCTGGATCTCCAAGTTCCTTGCACACCTAACGACCACACCTGTGCTGATCCTGCCTTTGTTGGTGGTCTGTACCCATCTCTATCACTGCTAAGTCTGTTCAGTGTTGGTGGTCTGTACCCATCTCTATCACTGCTAAGTCTGTTCAGTGTTGGTGGTCTGTACCCATCTCTATCACTGCTAAGTCTGTTCAGTGTTGGTGGTCTGTACCCATATCCATCACTGCTAAGTCTGTTCAGTGTTGGTGGTCTGTACCCATATCCATCACTGCTAAGTCTGTTCAGTGTTGGTGGTCTGTACCCATCTCTATCACTGCTAAGTCTGTTCAGTGTTGGTGGTCTGTACCCATCTCTATCACTGCTTCAAGTCTGTTCAGTGTTGGTGGTCTGTACCCATCTCTATCACTGCTAAGTCTGTTCAGTGTTGGTGGTCTGTACCCATATCCATCACTGCTAAGTCTGTTCAGTGTTGGTGGTCTGTACCCATCTCTATCACTGCTAAGTCTGTTCAGTGTTGGTGGTCTGTACCCATCTCTATCACTGCTAAGTCTGTTCAGTGTTGGTGGTCTGTACCCATCTCTATCACTGCTAAGTCTGTTCAGTGTTGGTGGTCTGTACCCATCTCTATCACTGCTAAGTCTGTTCAGTGTTGGTGGTCTGTACCCATCTCTATCACTGCTAAGTCTGTTCAGTGTTGGTGGTCTGTACCCATCTCTATCACTGCTTCAAGTCTGTTCAGTGTTGGTGGTCTGTACCCATCTCTATCACTGCTAAGTCTGTTCAGTGTTGGTGGTCTGTACCAATCTCTATCACTGCTAAGTCTGTTCAGTGTTGGTGGTCTGTACCCATCTCTGTCACTGCTTCAAGTCTGTTCAGTGTTGGTGGTCTGTACCCATCTCTATCACTGCTTCATGTTCAGTGTTGGTGGTCTGTACCCATCTCTATCACTGCTTCATGTTCAGTGTTGGTGGTCTGTACCCATCTCTATCACTGCTTCAAGTCTGTTCAGTGTTGGTGGTCTGTACCCATCTCTATCACTGCTAAGTCTGTTCAGTGTTGGTGGTCTGTACCCATCTCTATCACTGCTTCAAGTCTGTTCAGTGTTGGTGGTCTGTACCCATCTCTATCACTGCTTCAAGTCTGTTCAGTGTTGGTGGTCTGTACCCATCTCTATCACTGCTTCATGTTCAGTGTTGGTGGTCTGTACCCATCTCTATCACTGCTTCAAGTCTGTTCAGTGTTGGTGGTCTGTACCCATCTCTATCACTGCTAAGTCTGTTCAGTGTCGCTCTCACACTGTTCCTCTTCATCGCCATGGTGACCCAATTAATTCCGCAGCCTTTCTAAATTTCCAGTACTGACATGGTGGTGGTACATGCATATCGAAGCTGGCATTGCAATCATGTGAAGAAAGTAACCATGCTCTTTTGTTTAACCTGATGACATCTTTTGTTTTCCCCAAACAGCCACGTATCTTCTTAACGTGGTGACATCTAGGCTGGTTTTCAGGAAACAAATACAGTTTGGCGAATGTGGATGACAGGCATGTCTGACAGAATGAAACACTGAACTATCTTCACCACAATAATAATCATCTGGAAAGTACTAATCCGTTGCTGATATTTAATGTGACCAGGAATAGGAATACACTAACAAATACTGAAAAACAAAACAAAAAAAATGTCTCTGCCTTCTATGTGTTTATTAATCATTTTTTATGTCAAATGATATGGTGTATGTGTGTGTGAGCGAGCTAGTGTGAATGTATACACATGTGTGTGTGTGTGTCTGTGTGTGTGTGTGTGTGTGTGTGTGTGTGATGTACCTGTGTGAGTGTGTCTGTATGAATTTGGGGAAAATAAATCTTTTCCCCCTACACTGATTCGATTCGTGGTGGCGTGGATAATGTTTATTTCTACTTCAGAAACTGACTTAAGAGCTTATTCTTAAAACATATCTGAGTTAATAAAAGCTCATATGACACTGCCGTTAAAACACTTCTGGAATGTCAATACCTTGCAAAAAACAGCTTTCAATACCAGTGACCTGTTCTGATCATCCTGCTCATTAAAAAGCAGCAGCGATTGAAATAGATGCATTTTCTAGTTAATACATACGCCTAAAAATAACTCTAAAACACTGAATTTTACCTGAATTCTAGTCTTGTGCAATTCCACTGAATTAGACTGGAAATGAAATGAATTACTGAAGCACTGTCAATCATTATTACTGTTGAATTATACTGGAACGTTCATGAATGATCGCAGCACTTTCTGCAATACAGTAAGAACAGGGTATTTCCAAGAACTGCCTACAAGTGGCCTACATACATCCAGATGCTAACAGCACCATCACAGTCAGTCCAAACATTGTCAGACTCATTAATCAACCTCTGAAACTCGTCGTGACATTTCCTCGTGTCTCTTTCGTCTTCATTGGGTTTTTTTCTTTCTCTGCTGTTCCTTCTTTCTTTCCAGGAAAGGACGATAGCATCAACTAGCTGGGAAAGAAATCAAGGCCTTTTTTCAACTGGCACAAGCATCCATTTGTCGCACCTGATACCACCAATAACAGAAAAGAAATTTGTTTTAGTTCACATGCACATCTCCTTTCAATTTTCGCTCACATAAAATCAGTAGCAAAAATATACTTTCAGAACAGATGTTTTTTTGGGTTTTTGTTGTTGTTGTTGTTGTTGTTGTTTTTACATTCCTGAAAACAACATGACTTGTCATAAATGTTTGTTTTTTTCAAAAGAAGAAAAATCAGCAACATAGACTTGCTATTTGTACATCACCACATGTATATAGACTTTGTCCCTGTTACCTCAATACTCATCCCTCAATGTCATCAATAACTCTCTAAGCAGCAACATAATCACACACACAAATCATTTGGTCTGCTCCTTGGGAAAGGCCATTTGGCCAATCACCATTATTCTTTTCAACTAAGGCACTGAAAACAAACAAACAAAAAAGGTCAAGCAAGATTTGACAAAGCCATACAGTAAAATCATACAGCAGACTTTACAGAAAAGCAAGATTTTATATTCAGCGAAGGCTTTTTTTTTACAGTATGTGACCTGGCACAATAACATAAGTCACTGAGTACTTTCAGCAATAAAATATTTGGTTTATTCAAATCCTCCCTTTAAAAATGTCACATAAGAGACATATGACCTGCAATGAATTATGACATAAACACCACCATCAAATGTTCTAAAATGTGCTGGTTCTAAAAGGATGTGCAGCCACATGTACAAAGATTTTTTTTTTTAAGTTTTAAAAATACAATAATATAGATTTTTACTTTCTTTCACCTTTTTGCCGTACAACACTTACACACTCCAATCCACTCACAGAAACGTGCTTTAAAAACACACCCACCCCCTCTATCCTTAAAAAAAAAAAAAAAAAAAAAAAAATCAGCCACGCCTGATTAAAAGACCAATCAGTTTCCCCAGTCCAGTTCCACATCAATGTCAAACACCGTGCAGCCAACACTACCTGGACCACAGCATTGAACAAAGGGCATACTCCAAGCCCCACGACAACAATCAACGTGTCACGAAGTGTGTCACTGGGGGTCAGGCTAGCCGTCAGAATGTGGACAACACACCATCAACATTTCACCATGTCAACTGAAGACAACACACCATCAACACTTCACCATGTCAACTGAAGACAACACACCATCAACACTTCACCATGTCAACTGAAGACAACACACCATCAACACTTCACCATGTCAACTGAAGACAACACACCATCAACACACCATGTCAACTGAAGACATTACACCATCAACATTTCACCATGTCAACTGAAGACAACACACCATCAACATTTCACCATGTCAACTGAAGACATTACACCATCAACACTTCATGTCAACTGAAGACAACACACCATCAACATTTCACCATGTCAACTGAAGACAACACACCATCAACACTTTACCATGTCAACTGAAGACAACACACCATCAACACTTCACCATGTCAACTGAAGACAACACACCATCAACACTTCACCATGTCAACTGAAGACAACACACCATCAACACTTCATGTCAACTGAAGACAACACACCATCAACACTTCACCATGTCAACTGAAGACAACACACCATCAACACTTCACCATGTCAACTGAAGACAACACACCATCAACACTTCACCATGTCAACTGAAGACAACACACCATCAACACTTCATGTCAACTGAAGACAACACACCATCAACACTTCATGTCAACTGAAGACAACACACCATCAACACTTCATGTCAACTGAAGACAACACACCATCAACACTCCATGTCAACTGAAGACAACACACCATCAACACTTCACCATGTCAACTGAAGACAACACACCATCAACACTTCACCATGTCAACTGAAGACAACACACCATCAACACTTCACCATGTCAACTGAAGACAACACACCATCAACACTTCACCATGTCAACTGAAGACAACACACCATCAACACTTCACCATGTCAACTGAAGACAACACACCATCAACACTTCACCATGTCAACTGAAGACAACACACCATCAACATTTCACCATGTCAACTGAAGACAACACACCATCAACACTTCACCATGTCAACTGAAGACAACACACCATCAACACTTCATGTCAACTGAAGACAACACACCATCAACACTTCACCATGTCAACTGAAGACAACACACCATCAACACTTCATGTCAACTGAAGACAACACACCATCAACACTTCACCATGTCAACTGAAGACAACACACCATCAACACTTCACCATGTCAACTGAAGACAACACACCATCAACACTTCATGTCAACTGAAGACAACACACCATCAACACTTCACCATGTCAACTGAAGACAACACACCATCAACACTTCACCATGTCAAATAAAGATGACACAAAACTCCTAACACCAGCTGTCAGCAGCAGACCACAAATGAGATTTAACGTCAGCTGGAGAAAAGTAAAGAAGCCACTGACTGTGCTACAAATGCATGATCTTTGGACGCTACCAGCAGAAGAATAATTCAAGTCTGAAGAATATCAGTGAAAAAAAAAAAGAAAGAAAGAAAAAAGCCCCCAGTTCATGACTTGGTGACAGCGGAGTGATATTTGACAAAGGTATGGCAGACAGTTCATGGTGACTGCGGCATGATGTTTGACAAAGGTATGGCAGACAGTTCATGGTGACTGCGGCATGATGTTTGACAAAGGCATGGCAGACAGTTCATGGTGACTGCGGCATGATGTTTGACAAAGGTATGGCAGACAGTTCATGGTGACAGTGTCATGATGTTTGACAAAGGTATGGCAGACAGTTCATGGTGACTGCGGCATGATGTTTGACAAAGGTATGGCAGACAGTTCATGGTGACAGTGTCATGATGTTTGACAAAGGTATGGCAGACAGTTCATGGTGACTGCGGCATGATGTTTGACAAAGGTATGGCAGACAGTTCATGGTGACTGCAGAGTGATGCTTGACAAAGGTATGGCAGACAGTTCATGGTGACTGCAGAGTGATGCTTGACAAAGGTATGGCAGACAGTTCATGGTGACTGCGGCATGATGTTTGACAAAGGTATGGCAGACAGTTCATGGTGACTGCGGCATGATGTTTGACAAAGGTATGGCAGACAGTTCATGGTGACTGCGGCATGATGTTTGACAAAGGTATGGCAGACAGTTCATGGTGACTGCGGCATGATGTTTGACAAAGGTATGGCAGACAGTTCATGGTGACAGTGTCATGATGTTTGACAAAGGTATGGCAGACAGTTCATGGTGACAGCGGCATGATGTTTGACAAAGGTATGGCAGACAGTTCATGGTGACAGTGTCATGATGTTTGACAAAGGCATGGCAGACAGTTCATGGTGACTGCGGCATGATGTTTGACAAAGGTATGGCAGACAGTTCATGGTGACTGCGGCATGATGTTTGACAAAGGTATGGCAGACAGTTCATGGTGACTGCGGCATGATGCTTGACAAAGGTATGGCAGACAGTTCATGGTGACTGCAGAGTGATGCTTGACAAAGGTATGGCAGACAGTTCATGGTGACTGCGGCATGATGTTTGACAAAGGTATGGCAGACAGTTCATGGTGACTGCGGCATGATGTTTGACAAAGGTATGGCAGACAGTTCATGGTGACTGCGGCATGATGTTTGACAAAGGTATGGCAGACAGTTCATGGTGACTGCGGCATGATGTTTGACAAAGGCATGGCAGACAGTTCATGGTGACTGTGGCATGATGTTTGACAAAGGCATGGCAGACAGTTCATGGTGACTGCAGAGTGATGCTTGACAAAGGTATGGCAGACAGTTCATGGTGACTGCAGAGTGATGCTTGACAAAGGTATGGCTGACACTTCATGACTTGGTGACTGCGGCGTGATGCTTGACAAAGACATGGCTGACACTTCATGACTTGGTGACTGCGGCATGATGCTTGACAAAGGCAATGGCAGACAGTTCCTTACAGAACTCCTCCAAAACAATGATGGCCTCCATGCGACCTTGGTCTTCAAACCTGCACACAGCAACACTTCATACTGGTTCTCCACCAAAACAAAACATCAACAAACAGTATATACATCAGCAATCAGTATAAACATCAGTAAACAGCATATACATTAACAAATGAAATACATCCCCAAACATTACAAATCAACCAGCACTATACATCAACACACATTATACAACATTATACTTTAACAAACAATATAAATCAAATATAATCACAAACAGCTCTTTTCCATATTTTTGGTGTACATTAAAATAAACTTAAAGCTGAGAGATGCTGATCATCTGATTTATGTTTGTGTTTCAAGCTATACACTTAGTGTGGAGATTTAATGTTACCTCCCAACTGTTCCTTATTCTACAACCTTGTTGAACCAGTACTTATTTTATTGTTTTCAAAATCTATTCTTTCGATAAACATTTCAATTCTCTGGCAGAAGGACATTTTGCAACACAACTCACACTTCATATCCATAGCTTGGCATGCCAATACATGACACTAACACTGAGAAACATGCATACACACCATCGCTTACAGTGTTACCAATTTTACTCCACTCCTCTTCCATTTGAAATTTCATTTTCTAACCAATATTGTGAAAGTGATCTTAAAAAACAAAACCAAAAATCCCACAATTTGTGGCATGTGCAAAACTGTTTTTTTACAGTCATCAAAACACAGCTGAAAAAGAATTCTCATATGCATAAACAACAGGATTTTTTGTGCTCCCATTTACATGAATGAAGCCTGACTTTCTATCACATGTTCTGCTTTCATATGTAACACTGTCTTGTGGTGCTGTTCTTGCCATAATTGTTCACTACATATATGTATAAATAAAAGCCATTCCAATTTCTAAATTTTGGAAACCTGATGAACACTTCTCCATTAAAAAAACAACAACAAAAAACCAAACAAACAAAACAAAAAAACCCTGTCCCTATCACTTTTTCCTGACATATGTTGACTTTAACACTTTAAATGTCAGCTGTAAATGATAAATAATGCAAGCTGTTGACATAAATGAAGACACATGCTCTGTGCGTGAGAGAGAGAGAGAGAGAGAGAGAGAGAGAGAGAGAGAGAGAATCTGCATAAAAGTGCAAAATTCAAACAAACGCTTTTGCACTGCATTTTGTAACTGTCTTCATGCAAAGTTCTAAAACGTGAAAATCATACTGATTCATCTCTTTGTCAGCCCCACCCCCACCCCTCCTCCCCCTTTCACACACACACACACACACACGATTCAATGGCTGTGCTGGGCATTACGGGAACAGTGAAGGTTGGTGCAAAAAGCAAACTGAAAAGTTCTCTTCCTTTAAACAAGCCATGGTTCTGTTCTGTCCTAAACTTAACCCTTTGAGCCCTGACCACCGCTTTACCGGTGGTGGGGAGGGGTGGCATAATGCCTGGCCACTGGTTGAGCGGTGCGTAAACACTTGTGTCGTGTTTTGCTATTGGTTGACTTATATTGAAGAGCCAATCAGAAAAACCGTAATATTCTGACGTCAGCGAACGTAGTACCAACATTGCCGCGCCTTTTCACTGTGTTTTGTGCATGTGCTTTGGATAAAAAAGATCGATTTCTACCATGAAGCATGCAGAGTCTCAACCTGACACGCCTCCTTTGATCAACTGATTCTGCATGCTCAGATTCATTTTCAACATCACTATCTGTACCAAAATCATCCGATTCGAATTCCACCTCACTATCAGAGTAATCACTGTCATACTCTACGTCCGATAAATCATCGAGCAGATCAATTACTTGCTGCGTTGTGTACAGTTGTTTTCTCGCACGTTTTGTCCCTGATTTCTGCCCTGACGGGCCAAGTTGAGACTCAGCATGCTTCAAGTGTTTATGCACCGCTCTACCGGTGGCTGGGCATTATGTCATTTTTCTCTGCCACTGGTAAAGCGGTGGTCAGGGCTCAAAGGGTTAAACATACACCATACAACTGTTACACTCAGCTTCCTCTCTCCCAGCAGTCATTCACAGTGCCGGTTTAGTCGCCGGCAACCCGACCCTGAACAGGTTGTACTGGATTACAGGTTACCAGTAGCAGATCTAATGACCTGACCTGACAATACATTCACACCAGTCACCAAGAGAATGACGGTATGTTAAAAAAAATAATAATAAAGCACAAGTAGGTGAATGCAGAAGCTCCAATGGCTTGACCAAAATAACTACAGGTCAAAGCCCTGCTTTATGTCCTAGCACTGCACCTAACTGAAGCCTCTGCCGGTCTACACTTCATTCTGACACAGAGCCGCATCATCAGCACCACATTTCCTCCACATTCTGTAGGTCTACACTTCATTCTGACACAGAGCCGCATCATCAGCACCACATTTCCTCCACATTCTGCACAAACACTGAGCAATGACCATGCTCCTTTGCCCTCATGCTCCAAAGTTTCATGCATACACTGCACATCAAAATGCGACTCCAGTGCAGGGTCTCTACTGCTGTGTGGCCTCCTGGTGACCTAAAACCAGCAGTTCCCTGTGGACTGCCCAGTGCCTGCACTGTGACAGATAAACCTGTGTGTGGGTGTGGAGGGGTGGGGTGGTGGTGGAGGAGGTGGGGGGTGGGGGGGTGGACTGAGTGTGGGGTGAATGGGAACAGCGCAACCGTCACCATCAAGAGTCAACATCAACTGTGAACTCATCACCACTGCTGAACTCTGAACGCAACACTCGGTCATGCCGCCATGGACGGCACAACGTTAACAAACAGCTAACTATCACCATCAAACGAGAAACCCTTCCACACTTTCAGATCATAAATACTTTCACTGCCAGCCAATTCACAGTGCCGCACTCCTTGGTGCAAGCAGCGCAGAAAAGACGGCTTCTGAGAATAGCTGGGGATTCCCCTGTGACAGGCACAAAATGTGGCCAGTCCTACATCCCAAAATGAAGAGCAGTAGGTTCCTGAATAACCAACCCATGATCTGGTGATGCTTCAGTGACATCAGTGTTCTACCTGGCTGTGGTCACCTTTCAGTGACATCAGTGTCCTACCTGGCTGTGGTCACCTTTCAGTGACATCAGTGTTCTACCTGGCTGTGGTCACCTTTCAGTGACATCAGTGTCCTACCTGGCCGTGGTCACCTTTCAGTGACGTCAGTGTCCTACCTGGCCGTGGTCACCTTTCAGTGACATCACTGTTCTACCTGGCCGTGGTCACCTTTCAGTGACATCAGTGTCCTACCTGGCTGTGGTCACCTTTCAGTGACGTCAGTGTCCTACCTGGCCGTGGTCACCTTTCAGTGACATCACTGTTCTACCTGGCTGTGGTCACCTTTCAGTGACATCACTGTTCTACCTGGCCGTGATCACCTTTCAGTGACATCAGTGTCCTACCTGGCTGTGGTCACCTTTCAGTGACATCACTGTTCTACCTAGATGTGGTCACCTTTCAGTGACATCACTGTTCTACCTGGCTGTGGTCACCTTTCAGTGACATCACTGTTCTACCTGGCTGTGGTCACCTTTCAGTGACATCACTGTTCTACCTGGCTGTGGTCACCTTTCAGTGACATCAGTGTTCTACCTGGCTGTGGTCACCTTTCAGTGACATCAGTGTCCTACCTGGCTGTGGTCACCTTTCAGTGACGTCAGTGTTCTACCTGGCTGTGGTCACCTTTCAGTGACGTCAGTGTTCTACCTGGCTGTGGTCACCTTTCAGTGACGTCAGTGTTCTACCTGGCTGTGGTCACCTTTCAGTGACATCAGTGTCCTACCTGGCTGTGGTCACCTTTCAGTGACATCAGTGTCCTACCTGGCCGTGGTCACCTTTCAGTGACATCAGTGTCCTACCTGGCTGTGGTCACCTTTCAGTGACATCAGTGTCCTACCTGGCTGTGGTCACCTTTCAGTGACGTCAGTGTTCTACCTAGATGTGGTCACCTTTCAGTGACGTCAGTGTTCTACCTGGCTGTGGTCACCTTTCAGTGACATCACTGTTCTACCTGGCTGTGGTCACCTTTCAGTGACATCAGTGTTCTACCTAGATGTGGTCACCTTTCAGTGACATCACTGTTCTACCTGGCTGTGGTCACCTTTCAGTGACATCAGTGTTCTACCTGGCTGTGGTCACCTTTCAGTGACATCACTGTTCTACCTGGCTGTGGTCACCTTTCAGTGACATCAGTGTTCTACCTGGCTGTGGTCACCTTTCAGTGACATCACTGTTCTACCTGGCTGTGGTCACCTTTCAGTGACATCACTGTTCTACCTGGCTGTGGTCACCTTTCAGTGACATCACTGTTCTACCTGGCTGTGGTCACCTTTCAGTGACATCAGTGTTCTACCTGGCTGTGGTCACCTTTCAGTGACATCACTGTTCTACCTGGCTGTGGTCACCTTTCAGTGACATCAGTGTCCTACCTGGCTGTGGTCACCTTTCAGTGACGTCAGTGTTCTACCTAGATGTGGTCACCTTTCAGTGACGTCAGTGTTCTACCTGGCTGTGGTCACCTTTCAGTGACATCACTGTTCTACCTGGCTGTGGTCACCTTTCAGTGAGATCAGTGTCCTACCTGGCTGTGGTCACCTTTCAGTGACTGTCAGTGTTCTACCTAGATGTGGTCACCTTTCAGTGACGTCAGTGTTCTACCTGGCTGTGGTCACCTTTCAGTGACATCACTGTTCTACCTGGCTGTGGTCACCTTTCAGTGACATCAGTGTTCTACCTGGCTGTGGTCACCTTTCAGTGACATCAGTGTTCTACCTGGCTGTGGTCACCTTTCAGTGACATCAGTGTCCTACCTGGCCGTGGTCACCTTTCAGTGACATCAGTGTTCTACCTGGATGTGGTCACCTTTCAGTGACATCACTGTTCTACCTGGCCGTGGTCACCTTTCAGTGACATCAGTGTTCTACCTGGCTGTGGTCACCTTTCAGTGACATCACTGTTCTACCTGGCTGTGGTCACCTTTCAGTGACATCAGTGTTCTACCTGGCTGTGGTCACCTTTCAGTGACATCACTGTTCTACCTGGCTGTGGTCACCTTTCAGTGACATCACTGTCCTACCTGGCCGTGGTCACCTTTCAGTGACATCAGTGTTCTACCTGGCTGTGGTCACCTTTCAGTGACATCACTGGTCACCTTTCAGTGACATCAGTGTTCTACCTGGATGTGGTCACCTTTCAGTGACATCAGTGTTCTACCTGGCTGTGGTCACCTTTCAGTGACATCACTGGTCACCTTTCAGTGACATCAGTGTTCTACCTGAATGTGGTCACCTTTCAGTGACATCACTGTTCTACCTGGCCGTGGTCACCTTTCAGTGACATCAGTGTTCTACCTGGCTGTGGTCACCTTTCAGTGACATCAGTGTCCTACCTGGCCGTGGTCACCTTTCAGTGACATCAGTATTCTACCTAGATGTGGTCACCTTTCAGTGACATCAGTGTCCTACCTGGCCGTGATCACCTTTCAGTGACATCAGTGTTCTACCTGGCCGTGGTCACCTTTCAGTGACATCAGTGTTCTACCTAGATGTGGTCACCTTTCAGTGACATCAGTGTCCTACCTGGCTGTGGTCACCTTTCAGTGACATCAGTGTTCTACCTGGATGTGGTCACCTTTCAGTGACATCACTGTTCTACCTGGCTGTGGTCACCTTTCAGTGACATCACTGTTCTACCTGGCTGTGGTCACCTTTCAGTGACATCACTGGTCACCTTTCAGTGACATCACTGTTCTACCTGGCTGTGGTCACCTTTCAGTGACATCACTGTTCTACCTGGCTGTGGTCACCTTTCAGTGACATCACTGTTCTACCTGGCTGTGGTCACCTTTCAGTGACATCACTGTTCTACCTGGCTGTGGTCACCTTTCAGTGACATCAGTGTTCTACCTGGCTGTGGTCACCTTTCAGTGACATCAGTGTCCTACCTGGCTGTGGTCACCTTTCAGTGACATCAGTGTTCTACCTGGCTGTGGTCACCTTTCAGTGACATCAGTGTTCTACCTAGATGTGGTCACCTTTCAGTGACATCAGTGTTCTACCTGGCTGTGGTCACCTTTCAGTGACATCAGTGTTCTACCTAGATGTGGTCACGTTTCAGTGACATCAGTGTTCTACCTGGCTGTGGTCACCTTTCAGTGACGCCAGTGTCCTACCTGGCTGTGGTCACCTTTCAGTGACATCAGTGTTCTACCTGGCCGTGGTCACCTTTCAGTGACATCAGTGTCCTACCTGGCTGTGGTCACCTTTCAGTGACATCAGTGTTCTACCTGGCTGTGGTCACCTTTCAGTGACATCAGTGTTCTACCTGGCTGTGGTCACCTTTCAGTGACATCAGTGTTCTACCTGGCTGTGGTCACCTTTCAGTGACATCACTGTTCTACCTAGATGTGGTCACCTTTCAGTGACATCAGTGTTCTACCTGGCTGTGGTCACCTTTCAGTGACATCAGTGTTCTACCTAGATGTGGTCACCTTTCAGTGACATCAGTGTCCTACCTGGCCGTGATCACCTTTCAGTGACATCAGTGTTCTACCTGGCTGTGGTCACCTTTCAGTGACATCAGTGTTCTACCTAGATGTGGTCACCTTTCAGTGACATCAGTGTTCTACCTGGCTGTGGTCACCTTTCAGTGACATCAGTGTTCTACCTGGCTGTGGTCACCTTTCAGTGACATCACTGTTCTACCTGGCTGTGGTCACCTTTCAGTGACATCAGTGTTCTACCTGGCTGTGGTCACCTTTCAGTGACATCAGTGTTCTACCTGGCTGTGGTCACCTTTCAGTGACATCACTGTTCTACCTGGCTGTGGTCACCTTTCAGTGACATCACTGTTCTACCTGGCTGGTGTTGAAATGCAAAGTTGGCTGTGAAAGGGTTTACCATCAACAGTAACGTTTTACAACAATGACATATAACCTTCACCATGAAACATTAAACAAGTGGCGCTATCACAAAAGGACAGCAGAGATACAGCAATCCATCCTTGAGAAGGTCTGATCAAGTCAGTGAGATGACAGCTAACTCATCACTGCCTTCCAAGCACTAGCCATATACACCTTTGCGTACATAGGTGCCTATACCCTCCATCTCCATTATCTTGACAGCAACTAAGCACACACACCTCTCCGTCTCTGCAGGAATCTTCACCTGTCAGCAGTCCTCTTTCTGTCAAAGGTGGCACACACACATGACTGATGTCAAACTCTCAACTGACTGTATTCATGCAACAGTGAGGGGGTTCACTCCAACACTCAGGATGACACACAAAAAAGTCACACTTTGGAACACAGGTTATGTACAGTAGAGCACAGAGCAGACAGACAACATCTACAAACTGTACAGACACACAAAACAGCAGAATGCAAAACAGACAACATCTACAAACTGTACAGACACACAAAACAGCAGAATGCAGAACAGACATCTACAAACTGTACAGACACACAAAACAGCATCTACAAACTGTATCAGACAGCAAAACAGCACGAAAGCAAACAGACACATCTACAAACTGTACAGACACACAAAACAGCACAGTGCAGAACAGACAACATCTACAAACTGTACAGACATGCAAAACAGCAGAATGCAGAACAGACAACATCTACAAACTGTACAGACACACAAAACAGCACAGTGCAAAACAGACAACATCTACAAACTGTACAGACACACAAAACAGCACGGTGCAAAACAGACAACATCTACAAACTGTACAGACACACAAAACAGCAGATGCAAAACAGACATCTACAAACTGTACAGACATGCAAAACAGCATAGTGCAAAACAGACAACATCTACAAACCGTACACACATGCAAAACCAAAGTGCTGTGGGAAGTCAAACACAGATGTGGTTTACTTCACATTTTCAGTGATGTATCAACTGGTTTTGTTTTTTTAAATTTCATGCTATGTAACAACAGATTTTTTAATTCAAATTTCGTGCTTTGTTAATCTATAATAACTCCACTGTCAATCCACATCACAGACGTCACAAGGGGGTGACAAAAAACAAAACAAAAAAAAAAACCTCAAACACGTAAAAGCCACAACCAGACGAGGACCAACCGAACAAGACATGAGATAATCACAAAATATGGATGTCTCTTTCTTTATTTCTTAGACTTCATTTCCCAGACTGTCTCTTCCCATTCCTCAAGAGAAACCAAAGTTACAGCTATGCGTTAGTTACAGAGGAGAGAGATTTCACGTTCCGGAACATTCCATATTTTTGTGACTCTGACAACATACAGAATACACAATCCATGCATATTTACATTCAAACATCTGTCTGGAGTGACGTTCCGGACTTTCTCTTCCCTTCACACACACACAGACACACAGACATACACAACTCTCACACACACACCTATACACACAAACACACACAACTCTCTCACACACACACCTATACACACAGACACACACAACTCACACACACACACCTATACAGAGACACAAAAACTCACACACACACACCTATACACACAAACACACACAACTCTCTCACACACACACCTATACACACAGACACACACAACTCACACACACACACCTATACACAGACACACACAACTCACACACACACCTATACACAGACACACACAACTCACACACACACACCTATACACAGACACACACAACGCACACACACACACCTATACACAGACACACACAACTCACACACACACACCTATACACAGACACACACAACTCACACACACACACCTATACACACACCTATACACACAGACACACACAACTCTCACACACACACCTATACACACAGACACACACAACTCTCACACACACACCTATACACACAGACACACACAACTCTCACACACACACCTATACACACAGACACACACAAATGCAGTCCTACCTTCTGTTCAATAAATTCCCTCTGCACTTTCCTATCCTCCCTCCGAAATGAAACACTCAGCCAATGATAAGCAAAAAAAGAATAAAATAAAAACAAACAAAGGCACAGACAGACAAAGGCCCTTTCAAACAAGGACAGTTCCACACAGCACTCCAAAAGAAACCCAGACTGCATTCCTTTCCTGACAATGAACACAATGACAGCATGCCGTGTTATCACTACATTTATTTCACGTTGATGCAGGCATGAGTTGGCATGCCAAGGTCTGAAAGTACCCTTACCTCTCCCCGACACTGTTACAGAAAATAGAAACACAAACCGTTTTAACCACACAGACACGGGTTAACAGGGTGAACAGAACAGCAAAGCTATGTGCACTAAGCATAGTGATAACAAGGCTAATGATGCTGCTGTTTGAAACATCAAAGTTCTGATTTCTTCTCTTTTCAAAATGTACAGTATTGGACTGGATTAACCCCCTCTTACAGATATACACGGTTTTAACCGCTTTGACTGAAAAGTTATCAAGTGATGAAGCAAGCAAAATATAAAATAATATTGTACCATAATGCTAACAATACAGCACAGAAAGCAAAATTCAAATGCGCTAACGTGATTAAAACTGAAATGGTTAAGTACTTAAAACTATTTCTAGAACAAAACCAAAGCAAGCACAATCAACCCATAACTGTGTCCTCGTCTCTGTACACATGTGTGACACAGGAGACGGGTATGTTCAGGTGACACCAAGCCCCCAAGCAGTGAGGTATGGAGGTAAAGTGCAGCAGGTCCACACGTGTCAACTCACCACTGGCGCTCAACGTCTACAGGTAGTGCTGACTGTCTACAACTGTCACAGGTCACCACCGTCACATGATAACAAGGTAATAACCTAACATGTCCCAGGGTCTACAGGTAGTGCTGACTGTCTACAACTGTCACAGGTCACCACCGTCACATGATAACAAGGTAATAACCTAACATGTCCCAGGGTCTACAGGTAGTGCTGACTGTCTACAACTGTCACAGGGCACCACCGTCACATGATAACAAGGTAATAACCTAACATGTCCCAGGGTCTACAGGTAACGGTGACTGTCTACAACTGTCACAGGTCACCACCGTCACATGATAACAAGGTAATAACCTAACATGTCCCAGGGTCTACAGGTAGCGGTGACTGTCTACAACTGTCACAGGTCACCACCGTCACATGATAACAAGGTAATAACCTAACATGTCCCAGGGTCTACAGGTAACGGTGACTGTCTACAGGTGTCACAGGTCACCACCGTCACATGATAACAAGGTAATAACCTAACATGTCCCAGGGTCTACAGGTAGTGCTGACTGTCTACAACTGTCACAGGTCACCACCGTCACATGATAACAAGGTAATAACCTAACATGTCCCAGGGTCTACAGGTAGTGCTGACTGTCTACAGGTGTCACAGGGCACCACCGTCACATGATAACAAGGTAATAACCTAACATGTCCCAGGGTCTACAGGTAGTGCTGACTGTCTACAGGTGTCACAGGGCACCACCGTCACATGATAACAAGGTAATAACCTAACATGTCCCAGGGTCTACAGGTAGCGGTGACTGTCTACAGGTGTCACAGGGCACCACCGTCACATGATAACACGGTAATAACCTAACATGTCCCAGGGTCTACAGGTAGTGCTGACTGTCTACAACTGTCACAGGTCACCACCGTCACATGATAACAAGGTAATAACCTAACATGTCCCAGGGTCTACAGGTAGTGCTGACTGTCTACAGGTGTCACAGGTCACCACCGTCACATGATAACAAGGTAATAACCTAACATGTCCCAGGGTCTACAGGCAGTGCTGACTGTCTACAACTGTCACAGGTCACCACCGTCACATGATAACAAGGTAATAACCTAACATGTCCCAGGGTCTACAGGTAGCGGTGACTGTCTACAGGTGTCACAGGTCACCACCGTCACATGATAACAAGGTAATAACCTAACATGTCCCAGGGTCTACAGGTAGTGCTGACTGTCTACAACTGTCACAGGTCACCACCGTCACATGATAACAAGGTAATAACCTAACATGTCCCAGGGTCTACAGGTAGCGGTGACTGTCTACAGGTGTCACAGGTCACCACCGTCACATGATAACAAGGTAATAACCTAACATGTCCCAGGGTCTACAGGCAGTGCTGACTGTCTACAGGTGTCACAGGGCACCACCGTCACATGATAACAAGGTAATAACCTAACATGTCCCAGGGTCTACAGGTAGCGGTGACTGTCTACAGGTGTCACAGGTCACCACCGTCACATGATAACAAGGTAATAACCTAACGTGTCCCAGGGTCTACAGGCAGTGCTGACTGTCTACAACTGTCACAGGGCATCACCGTCACATGATAACAAGGTAATAACCTAACATGTCCCAGGGTCTACAGGCAGTGCTGACTGTCTACAACTGTCACAGGGCATCACCGTCACATGATAACAAGGTAATAACCTAACATGTCCCAGGGTCTACAGGCAGCAGTGACTGCCTACAGGTGTCACAGGTCACCACCGTCACATGATAACAAGGTAACACATCACCAGTCACATGATAACAAGGTAACACATCACCAGTCACATAACAAGGTACCACATCACCTGTCACATGATAACAATGTAACACATCACCAGTCACATGACAACAAGGTAACACATCACCAGTCACATGATAACAAGGTAACACATCAAAAGTCACATGATAACAAGGTAACACATCACCACTGTCACATGATAACAAGGTAACACATCACCAGTCACATGATAACAAGGTAACACATCACCAGTCACATGATAACAAGGTAACACATCACCAGTCACATGATAACAAGGTAACACACCACCACCGTCACATGATAACAAGGTAACACATCACCACCGTCACATGATAACAAGGTAACACCGTCACATGATAACAAGGTAACACATCACCACCGTCACATGATAACAAGGTAACACATCACCACCGTCACATGATAACAAGGTAACACATCACCAGTCACATGATAACAAGGTAACACATCACCAGTCACATGATAACAAGGTAACACATCACCACTGTCACATGATAACAAGGTAACACATCACCAGTCACATGATAACAAGGTAACACATCACCACCGTCACATGATAACAAGGTAACACATCACCAGTCACATGATAACAAGGTAACACATCACCAGTCACATGATAACAAGGTAACACATCACCACCGTCACATGATAACAAGGTAACACATCACTGTCACATGACAACAAGGTAACACATCACCAGTCACATGACAACAAGGTAACACATCACTGTCACATGACAACAAGGTAACACATCACCAGTCACATGACAACAAGGTAACACATCACTGTCACATGACAACAAGGTAACACATCACCAGTCACATGACAACAAGGTAACACATCACCACCGTCACATGATAACAAGGTAACACATCACCAGTCACATGATAACAAGGTAACACATCACCAGTCACATGATAACAAGGTAACACATCACCACCGTCACATGATAACAAGGTAACACATCACCACTGTCACATGATAACAAGGTACCACATCACCGTCACATGATAATAAGGTAACACATCACTGTCACATGATAACAAGGTAACACATCACCACCGTCACATGATAACAAGGTAACACATCACCACCGTCACATGATAACAAGGTAACACATCACCAGTCACATAACAAGGTAACACCGTCACATGATAACAAGGTAACACATCACCAGTCACATAACAAGGCACCACCGTCACATGATAACAAGGTACCACACCACCGTCACATGATAACAAGGTAACACATCACCACCGTCACATGATAACAAGGTAACACATCATCACTGTCACATAACAAGGCACCACCGTCACATGATAACAAGGTAACACACTAACATGTCCCAACACACACTGCACTGCACCAAACAATCTTTATGGAAATCACATCACTTTGTCAAAGCACAATGCTGTCTGCGCTATTTGGGGATTTCTCATGATGACACAGAGGCCCTGAGCACTGACAGTGTGTGAGGGAGGAGGGATGGTTACAAACATTAACAGTACAGGGCACTATTATCAACATCTTGTAAGCAAGACAAATGGAGAGTGTTGATGACAAAATGTACACACACACACACACACATACATTACCAACACCTAGACACCTGAACACCACCTGCCTCTGTATGTATCCAGCCCATCTGATCAGTGTGCAGCATTAGAGTGACCCTCTGAACGTAGTGTGGGACCCCCGACAATTACAGTAATACAGACTGATCACTGTGCAGCATTACAGTGACCCTCTGAACGTAGTCTGGGACCCCGACAATGACAGTAGTTTCAGTTTCAGTTTCACTTTCTCAAGGGGGCGTCACTGCGTTCGGACAAATCCATACACGCTACACCACATCTGTTGAGCAGATGCCTGACCAGCAGCATAACCCAACGCGCTTAGTCAGGCCTTGAGTGCATGCTTACATATTTGTGTACCTATGAAAGTGGATTTCATTTTACGTAATTTCGCCAGAGGACAACACTCTCGTTGCCATGGGTTCTTTTTCAGTGTGCCAAGTGCGTGCTGCACACGGGACCTCGGTTTATCGTCTCATCTGAAAGACTAGACGCTCAGTTTGATTTTCCAGTCAAACTTAGGAGAAAGGGCGAGAGCGGGATTCGAACCCACACCCTCACGGACTCTCTGTATTGGCAGCTGAGCGTCTTAACCATTCTGCCACCTTCCTCCTGACAGTAATACAGAGTGATCAGTGTGCAGCATTACAGTGACCCTCTGAACGTAGTCTGGGACCCCCGACAATGACAGTGATACAGACTGATCAGTGTGCAGCATTACAGTGACCCTCTGAACGTAGTGTGGGACCCCGACAATGACAGTAATACAGACTGATCAGTGTGCAGCATTACAGTGACCCTCTGAACGTAGTGTGGGACCCCCGACAATGACAGTAATACAGACTGATCACTGTGCAGCATTACAGTGACCCTCTGAACGTAGTCTGGAGCATTAGAGTGACCCTCTGAACGTAGTGTGGAGCATTACAGTGACCCTCTGAACGTACTGTGGGACCCCGACAATGACAGTGATACAGAGTGATCAGTGTGCAGCATTACAGTGACCCTCTGAACGTAGTGTGGGACCCCCGACAATGACAGTAATACAGACTGATCAGTGTGGAGCATTAGAGTGACCCTCTGAACGTAGTGTGGGACCCCCGACAATGACAGTAATACAGACTGATCACTGTGCAGCATTACAGTGACCCTCTGAACGTAGTGTGGGACCCCCGACAATGACAGTAATACAGACTGATCAGTGTGCAGCATTAGAGTGACCCTCTGAACGTAGTGTGGAGCATTAGAGTGACCCTCTGAACGTAGTGTGGAGCATTAGAGTGACCCTCTGAACGTAGTGTGGGACCCCCGACAATTACAGTAATACAGACCCTGGACCCCCAAGATGTCTGACTTATGGGAAGCGTTCAACTTACTTCTGGATGTTGTAGGTGATGCCCAGCAGCTGTTTGCGAGCCAGCGTCAGCTTCTGGGAAAACTCTGGCTCTCCCTTTATGTAGGAGCGAATTTCCCCTGACACCTGAATCACACAGTGTGCAACAACGTATGTACGTTTCACTTCGTTCACAAAAATGTAAACAATTTTTAATGCCAACACAAAAATTACTTTGCTTGTCTTTTTAACACTTATCTTTCAGTGAATCGTTCACATTTTGATATGTACCAAAAATTCTGGGGTTGTAAAAATTTTACTTTCATTTGTGTTTTTAATTTAAATGCTTTTTTTATTTTTTTTCACAATTAGGTCATTATTATCATAGATTTCTTAAAAAAGTGTTACATGCTTATTTGCAAGCACTTGTGTATGCTTGTACACACACACACACATAACACACATCACACAGATAGACACCACATACACATACAAACACCACATGCACATACACACCATATACACAAAGACACACACCACACACATACACACAATAACTATGTCTTGTGGATTATCCTGCGTGTGCTCACAACTTACTGCTTTTACTTTGCTGTGTTTAGTTTTAGTGTCTGTAATTCCTCTGACGGGTTTTTTATGACAATTAAATGAGTTCGGAGTTCACACACACACCCACACACACCACACCACCCCCTCCCCCTGACACCCACACATCCCCCACAGACCTTGGTGAGGGTGAGGAAGAGGGAGTGTGCCCCAGGAGAGAGGGCCAGGAAGGGGTCCAGGAGGAACTCATGCAGGGCAGGGTGAGGCATCAGCGCCAGACGGGCCGCCAGTCCTGTCACCAGCAGGTTCACCTCGTGGCTCTGTCACAGGGTCGTCGCCATGGAGACACACACCCCAACAACACGCACACACACACACACGTCATGACAACATGTCGCCATGGATACACACACACACCCCCCAACAACACACATACATTTTATCACAGCATCTCGCCATGGATACACACACCCCAACAAAACACACACAAACTTGAGGACAACATGTCGCCATGGTTACACACACCCAAACAACACACACACAGACGTCATGACAACATGTCGCTATGGTTACACACACCCAAACAACACACACACACGTCATGACAACATGTCGCCATGGATACACCACACCCCAACAACACACACACAGACTTTATGACAACATGTCGCCATGGATACATACACCCCAACAACACACACACAGACTTTATGACAACATGTCGCCATGGAGACACACACCTCAACAACACACACACACACACACTTTATAATAATAATAATAATAATAATGGTATTTGTATAGCGCTAAATCTTGTGCATAAACAAATCAAAGCGCTTTCGCACCAGTCATTCTCACGCAAGCATAACTCTAAAACTGAAAAAAACTAAAAAGACAAGGAAGAGGCAGGGAAGGGAGGCTACTTTGGGAAGAGGTGGGTTTTAAGGCCAGACTTGAAAGAGCTGAGTGTGGAGACTTGACGAAGCGAAAGAGGAAGTTCATTCCAATTGCAAGGTCCAGAGACAGAGAAAGAACGGTGGCCAACAGTCGAGAGTTTGAATCTGGGTATATGTAAGTGGAGTGGATCCGAAGCTGATCGTAGTGAGCGAGATGGAGTGTAGAGGTGAAGGCAGGCACAGAGATAGGAAGGGGCTAATTTGTGAATACATTTGTAGCATAGAGTGCTGATCTTGTACTTTATTCGGTGTGAGACAGGGAGCCAGTGGAGATGTTGCAAAAGAGGAGTGGTGTGCTCAGATCTTTTCTTTCTGAGGACGAGTCGGGCAGCAGAATTTTGTATGCGCTGAAGGGACTGAATGGATGAAGCAGGCAAACCAGACAATAGAGAGTTACAGTAGTCAAGGCGAGAGAGAATGAGAGAAACGACAAGTCTAGATGTTGCGTCAGTGGACAGATATTTCCGGATGGAACTGATGCGCCGCAGTTGACAGTAGCAGGATTGACATGTCTGATTGATAAATGTTTGCATGGACAGTGTGTTGTCAAGGACAACGCCGAGGTTCCTGACTGAAGTGGACAGAGGGATGGATGTACTGCCAAGTTTGATTGTATTAGTTGTAATGGAAGAGAGTTTTTGTTTAGTTCCTATGATCATTGCTTCAGTTTTGTCCGCGTTCAATTGTAACTTATTTAGAGTCATCCAATTTTGAATATCCAGGAAGCAGTTAGATGTTTCTTGCAAGAGCGACAACAGTTTTTCAGGTGTATCACTCTTCTGGAGTTGAGTGTCATCAGCGTAAGAATGATGACTGACATTATGGCGGTTGATAATTTCAGCGAGAGGAGCAGTGTACAGTGTGAAGAGCACTGGGCCTAAAACAGATCCCTGTGGGACTCCATGTTCAATTTTAACGGGTTCAGACTGGAAATTATCAACAATGACAGACTGGAATCGATCAGTGAGATACGATTTGAACCAGTTTAGAACAGTGCCGTTGATACCAAATGTATAATGAAGACGGGAAAGAAGGATTGAATGGTCTATCGTGTCAAAGGCGGCTGACAAGTCGAGAAGAGTGAGAAGGGAGATCTGTCCTGAGTCGGACGCTAGCAGTAGGTTATTCAGGATGTGGAGGAGAGTGGTTTCGGTGCTGTGGTCAGCACGATAGGCAGACTGAAATGGGTGGATGAGATTGTTGAAACAAAGGTGATTGTTGAGCTGCTTCAGGACGGCTTTTTCAAGGAGTTTGGACAGGAATGGAAGATTAGAAACTGGTCGATAGTTTTTCAAAATGTTTGCGTCAAGGTTGGATTTCTTCAGAAGAGGCCGGACTATTGCAGTTTTGAAAGTGGATGGAAACGTTCCAGAGAGAAGGGATGAGTTGACAATGTTGGTGATTGTGGGGAGAAGCTGTGAGACACACTGAGAAAAAACAGAGGCTGGTATAGGATCGAGCTCACAGGATTTTATTGTCATTTCTTTGAGGATTTCATGGACATCTGTTTCAGTTAATGGATTAAAGGAATGGAGAGGAGTGCCGTTGAATTGAGGATCAGGATGAGTAGGTTGGAAAGGCATTTGGTCTAAGATGGTACGAATATTCTGGACTTTGTCAAAAAAGAAAGAAGAGAAGACATTGGGGAGTTCAGATAAAGTGTAGGCAGAAGGAAGAGGAGTCTTTTTTGCAGTGCCGAGAAGATTTGACATGATAGTGTAAAGAGATTTGGTGGATGTGGCATCGAGAACTTGAGAAGAAAAGAAGTTTGTCTTCGCTGATGAGATCATATGTTTGACTTTATTTATTTGTTTTCGGAAGATTTGATTGTGGACTTTCAGTTTTGTTGATCGCCATCGCCGTTCCAATTGACGACGTTTGCGTTTTGCAAATCGAATGTCTTGTGTGTACCACGGGGCGGAAGGTCTATCAGGGAGCATGCGGGTAGTGGGGGGTGCATGTTCATCCAGCAGTTGAGAGAGGACAGAGTTGTAGTGTGTAGAGACATTGGTGTGGGAAGAAATTCTGGAAAGGCGTTCAGCAGCTTGAGAAGAAAAAGTGTTAATGTTGATGGATTTCAGGTTGCGACGAGTAACGGATTTTTTGGTTCTGGTAGGTTTTGAAATATTAAGCAAGAATAATACAGCAGAATGGTCGGAAGAGAGTTCGTCAGTTACAGTCACTGACGCAATCATAGCATCGGAGTCACGTGTGATGAGCCAGTCCAACGTATGGCCAGATCTGTGTGTTGGTTCTGTAACGAGCTGAGAGAGAGAATGATTGGACAGAGATAGATAGAGGCGTTTGACATCAGAGGAAGTTTGGTTGTTGAAATGAAAATTGAAGTCTCCGAGGATGATAAGTTTGCCAGAACGAAGGTTGTAGTAATCAAGTAATGTTCGGAACTCATCGTGAAACAGAGAAGACGTTAGGTTATTTTTACGACTAGGAGGAGGACGATAGAGACAACAGAAGATGATTGAGTGACCGGGAACATTGAGAGTGACTTCGAGCATTTCAAAAGTGTCATGTGGAAAGGCGTGGTTATGGGAGAAGGAAAGGGAAGACTCCAAGATGTCTCTGTAGACGATGGCGATGCCACCTCCACGAGACAGTCGAGGAAGTGACTTGGTTTTGTATCCAGGGGGGGTCAGTTGTTTAATTTTGGGTTCGTGACCTTGTAATTTCAACCAGGTTTCAGTGAGAAATACGATATCAAAATTATTTTCAAAAATATAATCAGAAATATAGTCAGTCTTTTGATCAGGGCAGACAGATTGAGCATTGAACAGGCAGGCATGAAAGAGATCAGAGGCAGGCTGAGAGGAATCTAAAGGTGAAGCAGGTGAGTCAGACAGACAGGCAACGGAAGGAGACGATGGTGACTGAGCAGTGAAGGACAGTGGGAAGGCAGAGAAAGGTCCGGGAGTTGAGACAGGTGTGTAAGGGGTAGAAAGCAGACCAGGGCCAATCACGGGAGATACACCACATTTTGGAACAGTGTCAGAAAGGACAGTGTCACGGGAAGTAAAGGAGTCAGCTTGAACATGAGTGTTGAGGTTGTCGTTGACAGTCACAGCAACAGCAGGGCTGACATCGGAGACAGGACGATCAGTGCTGGGGACAGAGATCCACAAACGGCGAAGTCTGCCCGCTCTAGTTCCTCTTTTTGTCTTTGCTCTGCCGATGCCCAGGCTGATTATGCGCTGCGTCGTGTCATCGTGTCGTTGGAGTTGTTTTTGACTTTATGACAACATGTCGCCATGGAGACACACACCCCAACAACACACACACAGACTTTATGACAACATGTCGCCATGGAGACACACACCCCAACAACACACACACAGACTTTATGACAACATATCGCCATGGAGACACACACCCCAACAACACACACACAGACTTTATGACAACATATCGCCATGGAGACACACACCCCAACAACACACACACACAGACTTTAAGACAAACAATAACCTCACTCTGCATTCCTGACACTCACCATGACACACGGTCAGCACACACGTCACCATGGATACACACCATAAAAACAAACAAAAAACCCCAGACGTTATGGCAAACAAGGTACTCACTCAATTTGCATTCCTGACATTCACCACTGACATTTACATAGTTGTTGTTTTGGGGTGGGTTTTTTTTCAAATAAATTTATGTTAAGTAATGAAATATAATACACATATCTTCCAGTTCCAGAGAGAGGCAGAAAATGTCCATCATCAATTTGATCTGCATTATGAATCCTCGTCACCGTCATCACTTGTCTCATCAACAGGACAGCACAGTGGAGGGATGGCCCAGGAAGCGAGAGAATCTGAGCGCGCTGGTTCAAATCACGGCTCAGCCGCCGATATTTTCTCCCCCTCCACTAGACCTTGAGTGGTGGTCTGGACGCTAGTCATTCTGATGAGACGATAAACCGAGGTCCCGTGTGCAACATGCACTTAGAGCACGTAAAAGAACCCACGGCAACAAAAGGGTTGTTCCTGGCAAAATTCTGTAGAAAAATCCACTTCGACAGGAAAAACAAATAAAACTGCACGCAGGAAAAATTTTTTTAAATGGGTGGCGCTGTAGTGTAGTGACACACTCTCCCTTGGGAGAGCAGCCTGAATTTCACACAATCTGTTGTGATAAAAAGAAATACAAAAATACAAAAAAATGGGTGGCGCTGTAGAGTAGCAACGTGCTCTCCCTGGGGAGAGCAGCCCGAATTTCACACAGAGAAATCTGTTGTGATAAAAAGAAATACAAAAAAAAAATATATATATATATCTTGGCCAGGGAAAATCTGCACCTTGATCCACTTTACACAGCAGTAAGCAGACATGTCTTGAGATGGCTGTAACCTGTAAGCACCCAGTCACCTGTCCCAGCAGCACTGACCTGCAGCAGCATGGTCTCCACCTTGCGGAACAGCATGTGGAGGAAGGATCCCTCGTAGAACACGTCCTGCCGGTACTCCTCTGTGGCCTGCACCCGCCGGGGCCACGACCACCCCTTGCACATCTCCTCCAGGTTCGCGTACTGGGTGCATGAGTGTACACACACAACACACACACACACACACGATGCACATACACACACACAACACACACACACATACACACACACACACGATGCACATACACACACACGATGCACATACACACACACAACACACACACACACAAACACAATGCACATACACACACCCACAACACACACACACACACACACACACGATGCACATACACACACACACACACACACACGATGCACATACACACACACACAACACACACACACAACACACACGCAACACACATACACCCACAACACACACACACACACACAACACACACACACGATGCACATACACACACACACGATGCACATACACACACACAACACACACACACACGATGCACATACACACACACGACACACACACACACACGATGCACATACACACACACAACACACACACACACACAAACACACACGCAACACACATACACCCACCACACACACACACACACACACACAACGCACACAACACACACACACACACACACACACACACACACACGATGCACATACACACACACACACACACACGCATACACCCACAACACAAACACAAACAAGCACACACACATACACACAACACATTCAAAAACACACACACACAATAAACACACACACAACAAACACATAATACACATCACACACATACACAACACAACACAACACACACAAACACACACACAACACATACACACACACACACGCAATATTCATGATTTCTCCACACTGCTCAGCTGCTCAAGGAACACACAGTCCCTGAAGACTGACTCATGGTCAATCCTGCATCATTTCCAAAAGGCACAGAAAGAAAAAGGAAACTACAGTGAAGGGACTTTCAATCCAAACCAGTTCATCATAATATTCAATAATGTGAAAGTAACCAACGATTCCATCGAAAAACACACGTGTGAAAGGACGTTAATGGAAACAAAGACAGACCAAATAAACCATTAATGCAGGGTATGTACATACACACATGTATGTGTGCCATCATGAGTTACATCATGATCAGTTTCAGTTTCAGTTTCAGTAGCTCAAGGAGGCGTCACTGCGTTCGGACAAATCCATATACGCTACACCACATCTGCCAAGCAGATGCCTGACCAGCAGCGTAACCCAACGCGCTTAGTTAGGCCTTGAGAGAGAAAAAAAAAGATACAGCCATGACATTATCTGCGTCTGTTCATCATCACATTGTTCTTTGACTGTTGTTCTAGGTAAGGGTATAACTTTTTGTTACAGAAACAATCATATCCAGTATTTACCCAGAATAAAGATCATTACCATTAGTGTCAATTACAATATTTCATTTTCCTCTAGACAAGGTATAAAGGCAAAGAGTAAATAAATATATGTACTAAATGAATATAACTGAAGCACTGGGTCAAAAAAAATACCCAGCACATTTATCAAGGTGCACATGGCTTTCCCTGATATGCTTGGCTCTAAGTAATCAACATATTCTTACAATAAGAAATACTCAAATACCTCAAAATACTGGATGCTGCAGTGACCACAAACAATAAGACATCAAGGTTTCACAAAGTGTTTCCTTGATACGTTCGTGCCCGTGTGTGTATGTGCTGTGCTTTCTAATTCTACTTCTGTTCTAGTGTTCATGGTCTCAAAAGCAGCACTGTAGAGTCATGCCAGGTAAAAAACCTTCAATTTTCTGCACAGAAAAGACTGCTACCTGTTTGTGTGCGTACTGTATATACATGTCATAGCTGTCATGCCAGTTAAAAACCTGTTTTCTCCAGAGAAAAGACTGCTACCTGTTTGTGTGCGTCACGTAGATACATGTCATAGCTGTCATGCCAGTTAAAAACCTGTTTTCTCCACAGAAAAGACTGCTACCTGTTTGTGTGCGTCACGTAGATACATGTCATAGCTGTCATGCCAGTTAAAAACCTGTTTTCTCCACAGAAAAGACTGCTACCTGTTTGTGTGCGTCACGTAGATACATGTCGTAGCTGCTGTCAGCTGTCTGATAGGACGACTTGGCCTCCTCTGGCAGCAAGGACAGAAAGCTGAAAGATAAGAGAATAAAAAAATGTAATAATATACAGCTTTACTGTCTGTAAATTCACAGCTATTCCTTTCTGCATGTAACAGTAAACATATAAAGCACAAACGCTTTTAGAACATGACCATTCACTGAAATATGCTGTGTAAACAATAATCCAATCAATAAAATTAAAATCAAATTTAATAGACCCCTGCTGGAGTCTGTACTAGTGGGTCACGGTTAAGTATGTGTAATTAAAAACGAGTTTAATATAAGAAAAGCATTACCATACCAAGAGCAAGGTAAGATCTTTAACAGTCTCTACTACAGGTGTGTTATAATCAGCATGCTCAGTGTTGGTCTCTTACCTGTTCACTACTTTATGAACTTCAGGTTTTCCCCTGTCTGTGCTACAGGTGTGTTATAATCAGTATGTCCAGTGTTGGTCTCTTACCTGTTCACTACTTTATGAACTTCAGGTTTTCCCCTGTCTGTGCTACAGGTGTGTTATAATCAGTATGTCCAGTGTTGGTCTCTTACCTGTTCACTACTTTATGAACTTCATTTTTTCCCTGTCTGTGCTACAGGTGTGTTATAATCAGTATGTCCAGTGTTGGTCTCTTACCTGTTCACTACTTTATGAACTTCAGGTTTTCCCCTGTCTGTGCTACAGGTGTGTTATAATCAGTATGTCCAGTGTGGTCTCTTACCTGTTCACTACTTTATGAACTTCAGGTTTTCCCCTGTCTGTGCTACAGGTGTGTTATAATCAGTATATCCAGTGTTGGTCTCTTACCTGTTCACTACTTTATGAACTTCAGGTTTTCCCTGTCTGTGCTACAGGTGTGTTATAATCAGTATGTCCAGTGTGGTCTCTTACCTATTCACTACTTTATGAACTTCAGGTTTTCCCCTGTCTGTGCTACAGGTGTGTTATAATCAATATGTCCAGTGTGGTCTCTTACCTGTTCACTACTTTATGAACTTCAGGTTTTCCCCTGTCTGTGCTACAGGTGTGTTATAATCAGTATGTCCAGTGTGGTCTCTTACCTGTTCACTACTTTATGAACTTCAGGTTTTCCCCTGTCTGTGCTACAGGTGTGTTATAATCAGTATGTCCAGTGTGGTCTCTTACCTGTTCACTACTTTATGAACCTCTGGTCTGCTGGGGGACATGGGAATGCCTGTGAGGAAAATAACATATGTTTTTTATCAGGTCACAGGAAGCAATGTAAAGCAATGTCACATGGGGACATGGCAATGCCAAAAAGGAAAATAACATATGTTTTTTTTTATCAGGTCACAGGAAGCAATGTAAAGCAATGTCACATGGGGACATGGGAATGCCTATAAGGAAAATAACATATGTTTTTTTTTATCAGGTTATAGGAAGTAATGTTCGTACTGCCCTTCCTTTCTTTATATTCCTTAGACTGAACATATTCATTTTGTATGTTGTGTGAAATGTGTGTGTGTGTGCGTGTGTGTGTGTGTGTGGGAGAGGCTTGGGGGGTGGGGGGGTATGTCTGTGTGTGTGTGTGTGTGAGAGAGAGAGAAGGAGAGAGCGAGCGAGAGAGACAGACAGACAGACAGACAGAGACAGAGACAGAGACACAGAGACAGAGAGAGAGAGGTGCAAGTGTGAAAGGCTATTTTCCTCAAACAGATCCAAACTTTGTCAACATTCAGACAGGAGACAGGGGAGCAAGCAGGACTGAATGGGGATGGCACACAACTAATTTTTTTTTTTTTAAGTCATTAAAGAAAAACATCACACCACATGGCTGGTAGCAAAATAATCCTCAACAAAGCAGTGGATTCAATCCCAGTGAGAATACACTAGCTCTGGTCAACATGCCAGACTTGAACTTGACTAGTTAGCAAATAAATAATCTGCATTCTGTTCTGTTGAAAGAAATGTGGATGTGTAGCCCAGCTGGTAACAACCACACAAAATCATTGACATTCCCATACTGCCCAGAATGGAGCATGTAAAAAGAGCATGGATGTACAAAACACGTGTTGGCCTGTGTGTCATGATTTCCAAGTCCGAGTCTTTTGCTTTAAACGTGGTATTCAATTATTAGTTAATAATCTTTCATATCTTTGATTCTGATCTATGCATGCATGTGAACGACAGGTATGAAAATGCTTTGATTCGTCTCTGCATAAAATTCAGCACTACATCAATATTCCAGTTGTATGCCTTTATCAAACAAGGTAACACCAAAAAAAAAACCAAAAAAACAAACAAAACAAAAACACACAAAACAAAAAGAACCCACCCACATCCACACAAACAAAAGCCACCAAATATATATATTTTTTTTAATAACTGCTTCACTGAAGTCGTGCTTCATGCAGACAGACAGACAGACAGACAGCTCACCTGTCAAATCACTGAGGGATCCTATGGACACCACAGGAGAGACAGAACAGCTGCTGGTCGACGACTGTGAATCCTGTGGTGTTGGCCCCGCCCCCTCACCACCCTGCTCACTCTCTGAATTACCCACTGTGCCCTCTGCTGTGCAAGCTGGGTTTGAACCAGACTTTGAGTCTTCCCGAGACTGGAAATAGTCCCGCCCGAGTAAATTGCGAAGTACCAAGCTGTGGAGAACGTGCTCGTCTTCTTTCTGCAGGAGAGTGTCGAACAATCGTAGAGTCACCAAACACACCTGTGGACAAAGAGCGCCATGAAAATAAAACCACTGACACCTGAAACACACTTTTGTAAACCCTTTCACAAACACGCTAAACCTATCACTCATTCACCCTCTCACACCCCCACACTCCTCACCACCGTCCCACACCCACGACGATCAAAGGAGTTAACTCTCCTCACCTCGCAGACAACTTTCCTGCAATGCTGGACGAAAGCAACAGAGTGTGTTATTCGGACACACAGCACACATGACACAGCACAGCACAGCACCCATGTGTTCTGTGATGTACACTGTACACCACCAGCACTGCCACAGACCCATGTGTTCTGTGATGTACACTGTACACCACCAGCACTGCCACACACCCATGTGTTCTGTGATGTACACTGTACACCACCAGCACTGCCACAGACCCAAGGAGTGGGAAGAAACAAGTTCTTCAGGAAAAGATGATGATGATGATGATGATGATGGTGACTTTGAACAGCAGGAGGGACAGCAGCTACAACTGCAACACTGAAAGATGACCCAGAAGAAAAACATGTAACAAACGAATCTGCTACAATTTGTGTGTGTGTGTGTGTGTGAAATAGCCCACCAAAGAAACCACATTCACAGTTGATCAACACCATGTGAAGAATGCTTTTCAAACTCACCATGGTTACACTTACTTCTGCAGTAAAACAACAACCACCAATCATGGTACACTGTTCAACAGCAAAAACTTTTACTGGTAATACAGTCAAAATGTTCCTTTCTTCACAACATTCTTTCCCTGGGTTATAACAACTTCTTATCGATGCTATTGATGGCCCTTGTGGTCAGCTGAGCCAAAACCAACTAATAAGACACACCATGGATACCTGTATCTCACCATGGATACCTGTATCTCTCCACAGATACCTGTATCTCACCATGGATACAGATACCTGTATCTCACCACAGATACCTGTATCTCACCACGGATACCTGCATTTCAACATGGATACCTGTATCTCACCACAGATACCTGTATCTCACCATGGATACCTGTATCTCACCACAGATACCTGTATCTCACCATGGATACCTGTGTCTCTTCAAGGAGATCTGTATCTCACCACGGATACCTGTATCTCTCCACAGATACCTGTATCTCACTGTGGATACAGATACCTGTTTCTCATCACAGATACCTGTATCTCACCACGGATACCTGCATCTCAACATGGATACCTGCATCACGCCACAGATACCTGTATCCCACCACAGATACCTGTATCTCACCATGGATACCTGTATCTCACCACAGATACCTCTATCTCACCATGGATACCTGTATCTCACCATGGATACCTGTATCTCTCCGAGATCTGTATCTCGCCACAGATACCTGTAACTCACCACGGATACCTGCATCTCAACATGGATACCTGTATCTCACCACGGATACCTGTATCTCACCATGAATACCCTCCCCTCCCCTTCCCTCCCCTCCCAGTAAGTCCAGATGAAAACAGACGGGTGTCATTAAATGCTGTTCTGTCAGTCTGCACTACGTCCATTCAATCCTTCACCCTTGAACTCCCCGAGAAGTCCCATCAAACTGCACAACGTCACACACAACAGAGAACCAACCTGACGCCCCACAACCCACAGCACTCACTGCCCGCGCCATGACACACTTCTGGCAAACTTCCACACAAACTCGGGACATCCATTCACCCAAAATCGTTAAACATCCATCATCTTCCGCGTGCCTGACCTCTTCAAGTGTCACAAACGGCACCACGCCTGGCGAGCATGCCGGCTGACAGGTTTCTAATCACATTACACCACAGCAGTGGTTCTCATCCACAGTGGGCACGGCGAGGAACACGCCAGAGTTACCCTTTCCCCTCCCACTTCATTTCCTGAGACACCGCCTTCGCTTCCACCAGCCGGCAGACATGGGCCCTCAGTCATGTAGCCGTATTGATTTTCAATCAGAGGGTGGGTCTGAAGTCACTCTCCATGCTCTCCCCCCTCTTCAGTACAGTCCCCCTTCCCAGGCCTGTATCTGTCAGAGTAGCAGGTCACTCTCAATGTCCCCCCCGCCCCCCACCCTCTTCACCCTCTGCAATACAGTCCCCTTCCCAGGCCTGTATCTGTCAGAGTTGCAGGTCACTCTCCATGCTCCCCCCCCCCCAACCCCTCCCCCCGTCCCCCTCTTCACCCTCTGCAATACAGTCCCCTTCCCAGGCCTGTGTCTGTGCTGAGTGACAGGGTGTGCAGTGTGGAGGGCCTGTCAGTCCGAGGCCTTCAGGCAGAAGCAGCACTCTGCCTTTGGCACGGACCTCCGTGTGGCAGCAGGGAGCACCATCTATCACAGCTGTCCAGCTATCTCTTCTTTCAGACACTGGTTCCTCAGTCCCCACCCTGTCTGTCCACCCTGTCTCCCTGTCTGTCCACCCTGTCTCCTGTCTGTCCACCCTGTGTCCTGTCTGTCCACCCTGTCTGTCCACCCTGTCTCCCTGTCTGTCCACCCTGTGTCCTGTCTGTCCACACTGTCACACCCTGTCTCCCTGTCTGTCCACCCTGTCTGTCCACCTGTCTGTCTGTCCACCCTGTCTCCCTGTCTGTCCACCCTGTGTCCTGTCTGTCCACACTGTCACACCCTGTCTCCCTGTCTGTCCACCCTGTCTGTTCACCCTGTCTGTCTGTCCACCCTGTCTCCCTGTCTGTCCACCCTGTCTCCCTATCTGTCCACCCTGTCTCCTGTCTGTCTGTCCACCCTGTCTGTTCACCCTGTCTGTCCACCCTGTCTCCCTGTCTGTCCACCCTGTTTGTCCACCCTGTTTCTCTGTCTGTGTACCCTGTCTGTCCACCCTGTCTCCCTGTCTGTCCACCCTGTCTGTCTGTCCACCCTGTTTCTCTGTCTGTCCACCCTGTCTGTCCACCCTGTCTCCCTGTCTGTCCACCCTGTCTGTCCACCCTGTCTCCCTGTCTGTCCACCCTGTCTGTCCACCCTGTCTCCCTGTCTGTCCACCCTGTCTCCCTGTCTGTCCACCCTGTCTGTCCACCCTGTCTCCCTGTCTGTCCACCCTGTCTGTCTGTTTGTCCACCCTCTCTGTCCACCCTGTCTCTCTGTCTGTGTACCCTGTCTGTCCACCCTGTCTCTGTCTGTCCACCCTGTCTGTCCACCCTGTCTCCTGTCTGTCCACCCTGTCTCCTGTCTGTCCACCCTGTCTGTCCACCCTGTCTCCTGTCTGTCCACCCTGTCTCTCTCTGTCCACCCTGTCTGTCCACCCTGTCTCCTGTCTGTCCACCCTGTCTCCCTGTCTGTCCACCCTGTCTCCTGTCTGTCCACCCTGTCTGTCCACCCTGTCTCCTGTCTGTCCACCCTGTCTCCCTGTCTGTCCACCCTGTCTCCCTGTCTGTCCACCCTGTCTGTCCACCCTGTCTCCCTGTCTGTCCACCCTGTCTCCCTGTCTGTCCACCCTGTCTGTCCACCCTGTCTCCCTGTCTGTCCACCCTGTCTCCCTGTCTGTCCACCCTGTCTCCCTGTCTGTCCACCCTGTCTGTCCACCCTGTCTCCCTGTCTGTCCACCCTGTCTCCCTGTCTGTCCACCCTGTCTGTCCACCCTGTCTCCTGTCTGTCCACCCTGTCTCCCTGTCTGTCCACCCTGTCTGTCCACCCTGTCTCCCTGTCTGTCCACCCTGTCTGTCCACCCTGTCTCCCTGTCTGTCCACCCTGTCTGTCTGTTTGTCCACCCTGTCTGTCCACCCTGTCTGTCTGTCCACCCTGTCTCTGTCTGTCCACCCTGTCTGTCCACCCTGTCTCCTGTCTGTCCACCCTGTCTCCTGTCTGTCCACCATGTCTCTGTCTGTCCACCCTGTCTGTCCACCCTGTCTCCTGTCTGTCCACCCTGTCTCCTGTCTGTCCACCCTGTCTCCTGTCTGTCCACCCTGTCTCCTGTCTGTCCACCCTGTCTCCTGTCTGTCCACCCTGTCTCCTGTCTGTCCACCCTGTCTGTCCACACTGTCTCCTGTCTGTCCACCCTGTCTGTCCACACTGTCTCCTGTCTGTCCACCCTGTCTCCTGTCTGTCTGTCCACCTTGTCTCATGTCTGTCTGTCCACCCTGTCTCCTGTCTGTCCACACTGTCTCCTGTCTGTCCACCCTGTCTCCTGTCTGTCCACCCTGTCTGTCCACACTGTCTCCTGTCTGTCCACCCTGTCTCCTGTCTGTCCACCCTGTCTCCTGTCTGTCTGTCCACCCTGTCTCCTGTCTGTCCACACTGTCTGTCCACCCTGTCTCCCGTCTGTCCACCCTGTCTGTCCACCCTGTCTCCTGTCTGTCCACCCTGTCTCCTGTCTGTCCACCCTCCTGTCTCCTGTCTGTCCACCCTGTCTCCTGTCTGTCCACCCTCCTGTCTCCTGTCTGTCCACCCTGTCTCCTGTCTGTCCACCCTGTCTCCTGTCTGTCCACCCTGTCTGTCCACCCTGTCTCCTGTCTGTCCACCCTGTCTCCTGTCTGTCCACCCTCCTGTCTCCTGTCTGTCCACCCTGTCTCCTGTCTGTCCACCCTGTCTCCTGTCTGTCCACCCTCCTGTCTCCTGTCTGTCCACCCTCCTGTCTCCTGTCTGTCCACCCTGTCTCCTGTCTGTCCACCCTGTCTCCTGTCTGTCCACCCTGTCTGTCCACCCTGTCTGTCCACCCTGTCTCTCTGTCTGTCCACCCTGTCTCCCTGTCTGTCCACCCTGTCTGTCCACCCTGTCTCCTGTCTGTCCACCCTGTCTGTCCACCCTCTCTCCCTGTCTGTCCACCCTGTCTCCCTGTCTGTCCACCCTGTCTCCCTGTCTGTCCACCCTGTCTGTCCACCCTGTCTGTCCACCCTCTCTCCCTGTCTGTCCACCCTGTCTGTCCACTGTCCACCCTGTCTCCTGTCTGTCCACCCTGTGTCCCTGTCTGTCCACCCTGTCTGTCCACCCTGTTTCCCTGTCTGTCCACCCTGTCCACCCTCTCTCCCTGTCTGTCCACCCTGTTTCCCTGTCTGTCCACCCTGTCTGTCCACCCTATCTTTTCACCATGTCGTGGATGTGCTCACTGCTCCCTGAGCCCTTCCTGTTAGTGCACTGTCATTATAACTAGGATTTGTCGAAACAGTTCTTTATTATTATTATTATTATTACCGTAAAGTTCGGTCTATTGAGCTCACTGGTATATAAGCCGCACCCACTAAATTTAGGAAAAAATTAAACTTTATACATACATAAGCCGCACCGGTTTATAAGCTGCACTTATTTCCGGTACCGGAACATATACTGATACTACAGTAAAGCTGTTGATACTGTAGGTTATGAAATAAACACAAGCGGAAACAACAAAAAGAAAAGCAAGCGAAAATACTGCTGGTGCCACAAAAAAATAATAAATAAACACAACGAAAATAAGATCCATAATTTAGGGATAGTCATATTTATTCAACGTCATCCTGCTCACTGAATCCACCAAAATCTTCGTCTTTAGTGTCCAAGTTGAAGAGAACCAGCACAGCTTCCTCCGCCATCTTGTCACTGACTTCAACCTTGCTTTCACTTCATGAACATGAAGGTGGAGGTCGCTGCTGGTTCGTTGCTTGCACTGTCGTCTGCTAGGTCGATCACCTTCAATTTGAAGGCTGCATCATAGGCATAACGTCGCATTTTCGGCATGATGAGGGTGTATGCTTGTGCAAAGTAGAACTGAATGCTGATCTGAAGGCTTTAATGTGTGCAGATTTGATTTATAAAACACAAACAGTTAGCACACTATCCTGAAGCTCATCCAAAAATTCATGGACAGAAATCATGATTTTGGTGAGTTGAAGGGCAGCTTAGAATAGATGAGAACCTGACACTCCCAGGATCGTTGAAATCCGCAAATAAGCCGCATCATTGTATAAGCTGCAGAGGTTGATGCTGGGGTAAAAAGTCGCGGCTTATAGACCGAACTTTATGGTACTATTATTGTTCCTTATAGTCCAGCCAACCGCATGGGGCCATATCAGGAATGTCAAACCATACAAATGCTGAACCGCATCAACACAAAACTGTCACATCTACGAAAAAAAAACAACCACTAATACAAACCCACAAAACACAGTTCATGGCACAGTATCCCAACCATTTAGCTCCTTACGGCAAATAAGACTAGGCCGTGCTGAGGAAGCCAGCCGTTACGCTTAATTCATCATCCCCAGATTACAAAAAAATCGTAAAAAAGGGAAAAAGAATACTTCAGAGCCAAACCAAAAATACATAAAAAAAGGCCACAAAGGCAAACAGCACTGAACAATGAGCAGCTAGTGCCCATCCCAGTGTTTACATCTCACTACCTAATCGCCAGAGCAAAACAGTACAGATAGTACATCACAGACTGCGGAAAAGAGAAAAAAACATGTGAAGGATAGTACATCACAGACTGCAGAAAAGAGAAAAAAACGTGTGAAGTCTTGCTTGAAAAAAGAAAGTGGAATGGACTGCAAAGGCAGAAAAAGGAGACAACAGTGAAGATAGAAAAAAGGGCAGAAACAACGAGAGCGATAGAAAAGAGGAAATTTCTAGCACAAAATTTCCAGAAAGCGGAGATGCTGTTTACACTGAAAGACCTCTGGCGTCCCCAGGGTTTTTTGTGTTTTTTTTTTATCTAACCTGAAGTCAAATCTGGTGTCAAAAGACAAAGTATTTCCAGAGCAAATGACAACATTGACGTTCACAACAAACAAACCCATCCCACTCTCCCCTCCCCTACACACACACACACACTAAGACAGACACACAGACAAGTGAAACAAGGTTACAACCCTGACTTACCTTGGTTCAGACACGTGAGCAAAACATGACAAAAGGCAGGACAGGGGCACGTACCTCCTCTGACAAGTGGTTGCAGCGTTCCAGCAAACGGTATTTCAGTTTTGGTTCACACTGCTCTGCCGTCTCCGGTGTACGATCAGATCCCACGATGAAATGACAGAATTCTAAAACAAAAATAAACAAAAATGTGTTTATACTCTATCAACAGAACCAGAGATTCCAAGTGGTTTATTCATGCACAGGCCTAGGCCCCTTATGAAGGGTATGTGAACATTATTCTTTTTTTTTTTTTTAAATCACATAAAATGCATGTCAAATATAAATTAATAGTCAAACAAAAATATAAGTAAAAAAGTGCTATGGTTCAATATGTTGGACAATAAAATGTTCTCAAAAAGTAACAATCTCTCTAAACTTGAAAATTTTATATAAAATAGAGATTCACAGAACATTTTCAAACAATTTCAAAGGAGGTTGATGACATAAATAAAATCAATGTGTGTTGTCAATGACATTCAGGCAGAACAAATTCTTCTCTCCCTTCCTGACCAGACACAGTACCTCAAGGATACCACCGCTGGTTTGCTGGACATTCAGTCCTATGTCAAAGGCACTTCCGCAGACCTGGGCTGGGTTGCAGGAGGCCATTTTTGCAGCACTAAGTTTGCTCCAAGATAAGAATGCTCCAAACTATACGGAATTTACCATGGACTTCTTAACGATAAGCAAACTTACCACTGCTCAGTTCACTCGTGTAACCCAGCCAGCTGTGGGAACAGTGTGAAGCAGTGCAGAGACCGCCCTGCCCTCACCTTTCAACACAGCCCTGGAGCACACTGCCCTCACCTTTCAACACAGCCCTGGAGCACACTGCCCTCACCTTTCAACACAGCCCTGGAGCACACTGCCCTCACCTTTCAACAGAACCCTGGAGCACACTGCCCTCACCTTTCAACAGAACCCTGGAGCACACTGCCCTCACCTTTCAACAGAGCCCTGGAGCACACTGCCCTCACCTTTCAACAGAGCCCTGGAGCACACTGTCCTCACCTTTCAACACAGCCCTGGAGCACACTGCCCTCACCTTTCAACAGAGCCCTGGAGCACACTGCCCTCACCTTTCAACAGAACCCTGGAGCACACTGCCCTCACCTTTCAACACAGCCCTGGAGCACACTGCCCTCACCTTTCAACACAGCCCTGGAGCACACTGCCCTCACCTTTCAACACAGCCCTGGAGCACACTGCCCTCACCTTTCAACACAGCCCTGGAGCACACTGCCCTCACCTTTCAACACAGCCCTGGAGCACACTGCCCTCACCTTTCAACACAGCCCTGGAGCACACTGCCCTCACCTTTCAACACAGCCCTGGAGCACACTGTCCTCACCTTTCAACACAGCCCTGGAGCACACTGTCCTCACCTTTCAACACAGCCCTGGAGCACACTGCCCTCACCTTTCAACAGAGCCCTGGAGCACACTGCCCTCACCTTTCAACAGAACCCTGGAGCACACTGCCCTCACCTTTCAACACAGCCCTGGAGCACACTGCCCTCACCTTTCAACACAGCCCTGGAGCACACTGCCCTCACCTTTCAACAGAACCCTGGAGCACACTGCCCTCACCTTTCAACAGAACCCTGGAGCACACTGCCCTCACCTTTCAACAGAACCCTGGAGCACACTGCCCTCACCTTTCAACAGAACCCTGGAGCACACTGCCCTCACCTTTCAACACAGCCCTGGAGCACACTGCCCTCACCTTTCAACACAGCCCTGGAGCACACTGCCCTCACCTTTCAACACAGCCCTGGAGCACACTGCCCTCACCTTTCAACAGAACCCTGGAGCACACTGCCCTCACCTTTCAACACAGCCCTGGAGCTCACCTTTCAACACAGCCCTGGAGCTCACCTTTCAACAGAGCCCTGGAGCACACAGTACGCAGACACCTGGTGAGGTAGGCAGTGGACAGGATGATGCCCGACTCTGACCTGAAGCACACAACACCTTTCTCCTCACTTTCACTTCCACACAGCTGTCATAGCATGCACACTGACCCCTTCAGGTCACATCACATGCTTTTTTTTTTTAATCAATAACATGGATATAGACAGATATATAGATAGATCAGTAGGTTCTGAACAAAAAGATACTGAAGCACTACATATGTACTGACTCAGTATTGAAGCCCTACATATGTACTGACTCAGTATTGAAGCCCTACATATGTACTGACTCAGTATTGAAGCCCTACATATGTACTGACTCAGTATTGAAGCCCTACATATGTACTGACTCAGTATTGAAGCCCTACATATGTACTGACTCAGTACTGAAGCCCTACATATGTACTGACTCAGTATTGAAGCCCTACATATGTACTGACTCAGTAATGAAGCCCTACATATGTACTGACTCAGTTTGCTTGTCAGGCCTTGAGAGCCTACCAAAGTCTTTGGGAAAAAAAAGAAAAAAAAAGGTGGTCGGGGGGTGGGGGGGGGGGGGGGGGGAGGCAGGGGGCTTGGGACAAATTCTCTGTCGTAACATCATCTTCAACATTCCCCACATGTAAAAAAAAAATATATATATAAATTAAAAAAAATATATATATTCATCCATTTGGGAAGAAAGGTACTAAAATAACAATCAAAAGCAATAATTTTGTATAAAAAAAAAAGTAATACCATGATCAATCTACCCAAATGATATCTTTTCCATGCATCTATTCACAATGCCAACTTCAGAAATGAAAAATGGTTCAGGGGAGCTAATCTTATCTAAAAAAAATCATCTTTGCTTCTCTCAAGGACATGTTAGCCTCCCCTGGCTGATCTCTCTCTCTCTCTCTCTCTCTCCAGGAATCCCAGTGGACAAAATGGAAATAAAGAGGAGGAGGTCTGCCAAGCTCAGCAACATTTCTTCAGGGCAACGCCTATTCCATTTCATCTGTGGCCAAAAAATTACATGAAGATTCACGGAACAATATTTGTAAAAGACTGACACGGAATGGCTCTGAGTACACATGATTCATGGGGAAAGATCTGGAGACAAATCTTGAAAGATAAATATAACAGCTACAGAAAAAGCCCCCTACCCTCCCCACCCCCACAAAAAAAGAAAAAGAAAAAAGAACAAAAACAAAAACAAAAAAGAAGAAGAACTACTGAATCACTGTATGACATCTAGACAAACTCAGCTCCCACAAACCTTCCCTGTTCTCTTAGTAGGTGGTGTCCTAAGTAGGTTAAATCAGAACAGGCACCACTGAACACCACCGAAGTGACTCAGCAGCAGTGCAGGGTCTCCGCTGGTGTGTGGCCTCCTGGCGACTTAACACTGATGGTTCCCTCAGGGCTGCCGACACTGGAACTGTGACGGACGAATCCGAGTGTGGCCGTGTATGGGGGAATCTAAATGTGCGGCGTGGAAGTAATGCCACTGAAACGGTGCAGATGATGGGGCAGCAAAAAAAAACAAACAAAAAAAACCTTCCCTGTTCTCCTGTCATCGTGTGGTATTTTGGAATATAGCATATGGATCAGCTTCAAGGTTTTTCCTTTTTGTTTCTTTCTAATGGGTATACAAAATACATTTTTTTAAAAATAAATATAACTATATATCAGCTTAACCCCAATACTCAAACAATTAATATAATAACCTGTGTGATATGTTCCACTTTTTCTAAGCTCAGACATTTGATCTTCCTCTTTTAATAATGTAAGAAAAATGCACTGTTACATCTTGTTTTCTAAATGACCTGGCGTATCAACATGTGCACGTTCTTCACGATCAGGGAAAGTAAGCACATTACAATCCTTATCATCAGCAAAACCCAAACAAATGAATGATGACAGGAATGAATAAATGATGTTTGTCCTTTGGATTTGATGATGACCATGGCTTCAAGAATCACATGGCAGATCGGTGACTGTGGATCCGGAGGTGACTGATGAGGCCAATCCGGGCCCTGAAGGCTCGTCCACATGTGGGACACAAGTGAGTGGGTGCTGTCGTGGCAGTGGATGCTGCTCGGGCCTTGCCCATGTCATGAATAAAGAAAGAAATAACCATAACACTGATATCAACAACAACAAGAAAAATACATTATGGGGGAGAGGCTTCAGCTTGGAGTTACTGAGGATGAAGAAACAAAACTGAGACATTACGTTTGCAAGAGAGCGGGTTCCAGTCGGCTGACCAGCAGCTGCTGTGAGACGTGTCTGGAGAGGGCGGTGGCCACGATGGGGTTGGCAGCCTCCGTCACCCGGTCAATGTAGTCCAGCCACGACACCATCGCCCCCACACGCCGCCTCCCCGCCTGGTCCTCCTCCCTCTCCCCCACCGTGTCAAACCTGTGTCACACACAGTCATCCCCACTGTGTCAAACCTGTGTCACACACAGTCATCCCCACTGTGTCAAACCTGTGTCACACACAGTCATCCCCACTGTGTCAAACCTGTGTCACACACAGTCATCCCCACCGTGTCAAACCTGTGTCACACACAGTCATCCCCACTGTGTCAAACCTGTGTCACACAGTCATCCCCATTGTGTCAAACCTGTGTCACACAGTCATCCCCATTGTGTCAAACCTGTGTCACACAGTCATCCCCACTGTGTCAAACCTGTGTCACACAGTCATCCCACACTGTGTCAAACCTGTGTCACACACAGTCATCCCACACTGTGTCAAACCTGTGTCACACACTGTCATTCCACACTGTGTCAAACCTGTGTCACACACAGTCATTCCACACTGTGTCAAACCTGTGTCACACAGTCATTCCCCACTGTGTCAAACCTGTGTCACACACAGTCATTCCACACTGTGTCAAACCTGTGTCACACAGTCATTCCCCACTGTGTCAAACCTGTGTCACACACAGTCATTCCACACTGTGTCAAACCTGTGTCACACAGTCATCCCACACTGTGTCAAACCTGTGTCACACAGTCATTCCCCACTGTGTCAAACCTGTGTCACACACAGTCATCCCACACTGTGTCAAACCTGTGTCACACAGTCATCCCACACTGTGTCAAACCTGTGTCACACACAGTGATTCCCCACTGTGTCAAACCTGTGTCACACACAGTGATTCCCCACTGTGTCAAACCTGTGTCACACAGTCATTCCCCACTGTGTCAAACCTGTGTCACACACAGTCATCCCCACTGTGTCAAACCTGTGTCACACAGTCATCCCCATTGTGTCAAACCTGTGTCACACACAGTCATTCCCCATTGTGTCAAACCTGTGTCACACACAGTCATTCCCCATTGTGTCAAACCTGTGTCACACACAGTCATCCCCATTGTGTCAAACCTGTGTCACACAAAGTCAGGACAGTGAAAAACATTGCATAAAAACTGTATCTATGGCTCAGCGGAGGAAGCTGGGACTCAATCCTGAATACAAATTATGACAAGCATGTTAATTCATATGAACACATTGAATGAATTTGGAAATCAGTTGATGAAAATGAAAAAGTATGTACTTTTGAGTAGTTTTCACATATTCTTAGTTGTTTCAAACATAAAATACACCATTTCAAGTGAAAAATGGGAAATACAACTGGAAACATAGACATAACACAATAAAAGACAATGTGCACTCACCTATGTGCAGAGATGAGAAGCACACACACACACACACACACACACACACACACACACACACACAGAGTATCACCAGCAGAAAACACCAACACCACACACACTGTATGTTGCAAAACTGGAAGGTTTCATTGTTCCTTTCACATATGTCATTGTACATTATTAAATAATGTATTTGTGTCAATTTGATATCGCAAAAAACCCCAAAAAACCACATCCTATTTAGAAACACCAACACCACACACACTGTATGTTGCAAAACTGGAAGGTTTCATGGCTCCTTTCACAAATATCTTTGTACATTATTAAGTGTCTTTGTGTTACTTGTCAACCATTCTCAATGGTCTGGCAATTTCTTCTCCACTGTCACTGTCAGCAATCGCCACTCCAGCAGGCGAATCATCATCTAAAATCATTTGCAATGCCTCCGTGGTGTTGTAAACACCCTTTCGTTTGCTTCCTGAAATGCTGGCCATGCTTCGACTGGAGAAATCTGCTAAATAATTCTGAAATATTCAACAACGTGTGTCGTCTTGCATCTCAAACCTAGAACAGACGTTCCGGAAACACGTGGTGGACATTTCAAACTTGTGAGGTTTCATGAAAAGAAGAACGAGCAAGGTTGGTAACTGTAGTGTACAAGTTGCTGATCGGCGCCTGAAGTGTTCAACTAAGAAGTCGCCTATCAGCGCCTGAACCGTCGAAAGTGTTAAGGCAGAATGAAAGAACGGCAGACATGATCTTTATTGGGCGTGTAAAAATGTCCACATTCAGTGTTCGCAGCACCCCCCACACATACACACACACAGAGAAACAACAAGAAACAATCAAATGCCTGCACAGCAGACAACACACACATACATACACGCACATGCACTCACAGACAATGCCACACACACACACGCACACACGCATGGGCACACACACACACAAACACACAAAGAGACAATGCCACAAACATGATACACAATACTACACACACACACACACATACACACACACAGGCAATGCCACACACATATATACACAATGCTACACACACACACACAACACACACTCACACACACACACACAATGCCACACACATATATACACAATGCTACACACACACACACAACACACACTCACACACACACACACAATGCCACACACATATATACACAATGCTACACACACACACACACAATGCAACTGATTTAGAAACTGAAAAGGGAAACAAAAATGTTCATGCCTTTGGCTAACACTGGAAGCAATATTTTTACTACATTTACTGCAATTTCCTGTAGCATGTTTCAAGTGATTAGGATTCACATTGAAGACCCCTGAAATAATACAGAAGGCTCATCCCTACTTTGCGTCCACAGAGTCAATCAGGGTGAGCGTGACAGTAAAATAATACAGAAAGCTAACAAGGGCTCACCCCCACTTTGTGTCCACAGAGTCAATCAGGGTGGACGTGACAGTAAAATAATACAGAAGGCTACCCAGGGCTCATACCCACTTTGTGTCCACAGAGTCAATCAGGGTGGACGTGACAGTAAAATAATACAGAAGGCTACCCAGGGCTCATACCCACTTTGTGTCCACAGAGTCAATCAGGGTGGACGTGACAGTAAAATAATACAGAAAGCTAACAAGGGCTCACCCCCACTTTGTGTCCACAGAGTCAATCAGGGTGGACGTGACAGTAAAATAATTCAGAAGGCTAACAAGGGCTCACCCCCACTTTGCATCCACAGAGTCAATCAGGGTGGGCGTGACAGCAGCAGGCAACGCGTCGTACAGTGTACCCAGGCGACGGGCTAGGTAGCTACAGAAGTGTGTGTGTTCCACCATGCAGGTAGCAGCGTTAGATTCCGGGAGACTGGCACACAGCATCAGCCCTTCACACGCCTTCACTGCCACCCATGCGTCCTGTGTGATGAAAACAAAAACAATGGCAACTCCATAACTAAGCAAGCTCATCCCAAGCAGATACATATACCCAGATAGCATTTCATATCATTAAACATATTTCTAGCAATATCCCCAAGCCAGGTAATTTTGTTAAAAAGCATTCCAGACACTAAACAACATCATTTCAGCAATCTCCCCATAGGCAGATTTATCAAGAAAGCATTTAAGATACTGCTGCTTTCGACAGAGAAATATTTCTTGATTGAGTTATTTGCACCACTTACTTGCTTATTGGTTTTTTTCTTTCTGCTGTTTGTTTCTTTCTATTCTGTCCTTTTAAAGGACTACAGAGGTACCAGCAGAGGTACCAGAGCACTACAGAGGTACCAGAGGACTACAGAGGTACCAGCACTGCAGAGGTACCAAAGGACTACAGAGGTACAAGAGGACTACAGAGGTACCACAGCACTACAGAGGTATCAGCACTACAGAGGTACAAAAGGACTACAGAGGTACAAGAGGACTACAGAGGTACCACAGCACTACAGAGGTATCAGCACTACAGAGGTACCAAAGGACTACAGAGGTACCAGCACTGCAGAGGTACCAAAGGACTACAGAGGTACCAAAGGACTACAGAGGTACCAGCACTACAGAGGTACCAAAGGACTACAGAGGTACCAAAGGACTACAGAGGTACCAAAGGACTACAGAGGTACCAGCACTACAGAGGTACCAAAGGACTACAGAGGTACCAAAGGACTACAGAGGTACCAGCACTGCAGAGGTACCAAAGGACTACAGAGGTACCAAAGGACTACAGAGGTACCAGCACTGCAGAGGTACCCGCATTACAGAGGTACCCGCACTACAGAGGTACTCGCACTACAGAGGTACCAGCACTACAGAGGTACCCGCACTACAGAGGTACCAGCACTCCAGAGGTACCCGCACTACAGAGGTACCAGCACTACAGAGGTACCCGCACTACAGAGGTACCCGCACTACAGAGGTACCAGCACTACAGAGGTACCCGCACTACAGAGGTACCAGCACTACAGAGGTACCAGCACTACAGAGGTACCCGCACTACAGAGGTACCACAACACTACAGAGGTACCCGCACTACAGAGGTACCCGCACTACAGAGGTACCAGCACTACAGAGGTACCCGCACTACAGAGGTACCAGCACTACAGAGGTACCAGCACTACAGAGGTACCACAACACTACAGAGGTACCAGAGGTACCAGCACTACAGAGGTACCAGCACTACAGAGGTACCAGCACTACAGAGGTACCACAACACTACAGAGGTACCAGCACTACAGAGGTACCACAACACTACAGAGGTACCAGCACTACAGAGGTACCACAACACTACAGAGGTACCAGCACTACAGAGGTACCACAACACTACAGAGGTACCAGCACTACAGAGGTACCAGCACTACAGAGGTACCAAAGGACTACAGAGGTACAAGAGGACTACAGAGGTACCACAGCACTACAGAAGTATCAAAGTACTACAAACTCACTTCACTCTGCGCAAGACACACCAGAGCGTCCACCAATCCAAACTGAAGAGAGACCACTGCAGGTTTAGGAGGGGACACCACCGCCTCCCCACTCTTTGTCTCCCCTTTTTTGTCCTCCCGTCTCTGTTTTGGACTCTGTGACAATCAGACAGTCAGTGAGTAACAGACCACTTTCACTCTGTGGCAATCAGACAGTCAGTCACTAACAGACCACTTTCACTCTGTGACAATCAGACAGTCAGTCACTAACAGACCACTTTCACTCTGTGACAATCAGACAGTCAGTGAGTAACAGACCACTTTCACTCTGTGACAATCAGACAGTCAGTAACAGACCACTTTCACTCTGTGACAATCAGACAGTCAGTGAGTAACAGACCACTTTCACTCTGTGACAATCAGTCAGTCAGTCAGTAACAGACCACTTTCACTCTGTGACAATCAGACAGTCAGTCAGTAACAGACCACTTTCACTCTGTGACAATCAGTCAGTAACAGACCACTTTCACTCTGTGACAATCAGTCAGTCAGTCAGTAACAGACCACTTTCACTCTGTGACAATCAGACAGTCAGTCAGTAACAGACCACTTTCACTCTGTGGCAATCAGACAGTCAGTCACTAACAGACCACTTTCACTCTGTGACAATCAGACAGTCAGTAACAGACCACTTTCACTCTGTGACAATCAGACAGTCAGTCAGTAACAGACCACTTTCACTCTGTGACAATCAGTCAGTAACAGACCACTTTCACTCTGTGACAATCAGTCAGTAACAGACCACTTTCACTCTGTGACAATCAGACAGTCAGTCACTAACAGACCACTTTCACTCTGTGACAATCAGACAGACAGTCAGTAACAGACCACTTTCACTCTGTGACAATCAGTCAGTAACAGACCACTTTCACTCTGTGACAATCAGTCAGTAACAGACCACTTTCACTCTGTGACAATCAGTCAGTAACAGACCACTTTCACTCTGTGACAATCAGTCAGTCAGTCAGTAACAGACCACTTTCACTCTGTGACAATCAGACAGTCAGTGAGTAACAGACCACTTTCACTCTGTGACAATCAGTCAGTAACAGACCACTTTCACTCTGTGACAATCAGTCAGTCAGTCACTAACAGACCACTTTCACTCAGTGACAATCAGACAGTCAGTCAGTAACAGACCACTTTCACTCTGTGACAATCAGACAGTAACAGACCACTTTCACTCTGTGACAATCAGACAATCAGTCAGTAACAGACCACTTTCACTCTGTGACAATCAGACAGTCAGTGAGTAACAGACCACTTTCACTCTGTGACAATCAGTCAGTAACAGACCACTTTCACTCTGTGACAATCAGTCAGTCAGTCACTAACAGACCACTTTCACTCAGTGACAATCAGTCAGTCAGTCACTAACAGACCACTTTCACTCTGTGGCAATCAGACAGTCACTAACAGACCACTTTCACTCAGTGACAATCAGTCAGTCAGTCACTAACAGACCACTTTCACTCTGTGACAATCAGACAGACAGTCAGTAACAGACCACTTTCACTCTGTGACAATCAGACAGTCAGTCAGTAACAGACCACTTTCACTCTGTGACAATCAGACAGTCAGTAACAGACCACTTTCACTCTGTGACAATCAGACAGTCAGTGAGTAACAGACCACTTTCACTCTGTGACAATCAGACAGTCAGTGAGTAACAGACCACTTTCACTCTGTGACAATCAGACAGTCAGTCAGTCAGTGACCACTTTCACTCTGCGGCAATCAGACAGTCAGTCAGTAACAGACCACTTTCACTCTGTGACAATCAGTCAGTCAGTAACAGACCACTTTCACTCTGTGACAATCAGTCAGTCAGTCACTAACAGACCACTTTCACTCTGTGACAATCAGTCAGTCACTAACAGACCACTTTCACTCTGTGACAATCAGTCAGTCAGTCAGTAACAGACCACTTTCACTCTGTGACAATCAGTCAGTCAGTCAGTAACAGACCACTTTCACTCTGTGACAATCAGACAGTCAGTCAGTAACAGACCACTTTCACTCTGTGACAATCAGTCAGTCAGACACTAACAGACCACTTTCACTCTGTGACAATCAGACAGTCAGTCACTAACAGACCACTTTCACTCTGTGACAATCAGACAGTCAGCAACAGACCACTTTTCACTCTGTGACAATCAGACAGTCAGTGACAGACCACTTTCACTCTGTGACAATCAGACAGTCAGTGACAGACCACTTTCACTCTGTGACAATCAGACAGTCAGTGACAGACCACTTTCACTCTGTGACAATCAGACAGTCAGTGACAGACCACTTTCACTCTGTGACAATCAGTCAGTCAGTCAGTAACAGACCACTTTCACTCTGTGACAATCAGACACTACAATCAGACAGTCAGTCACTAACAGACCACTTTCACTCTGTGACAATCAGTCAGTCACTAACAGACCACTTTCACTCTGTGACTGTCAGTCAGTCACTAACAGACCACTTTCACTCTGTGACAATAAGACAGTCACTAACAGACCAGCTGCCGTACCTCCAGGAAGAAGCTGACCAGGTAGGGGTCGGACTTGATCTTGGCGCACACAGTGCACAGGAACTCTATCTCCTCCTTCTCTGTGGGTGCCGCCTTCACTTCCCCACACGCCTTCACTAGCCTCTGGACACACAACACACGCACGGAAGTTAGGCTGATATTTACATCAACAGGTGAAAACGTTTTCGGTAATCACTTATATTCTTTGACTCAGAATGGACACAAGTATCCTTTGATGAAACCTCCAACTAAAACTACCTCAAAATAAAGACAAACTACACAACCATCCTATGATGAAACCTCTAACTGAAACCACCTCAAAATAAAGACACAAACATTCTTTGATGAAACCTCCTACAACCTCAAAATAAAGAAGCAAAGCACACAAATGTCCTTTAATGAAACCTCCCTTAAGACAAAAACTACATTAACATCCTTTGATGAAACCTTCTATTGGAACAACCTCAAAATAAAGACACAAACTACACAAACATCCTTTCACGAGACTCCAACTAAAACAACCTCACATCAAAGGCACAAAGTCCACAAACATCCTAGAATGAAACCTCCTACTGAAACAACCTCAAAAAAGCAAACTCTAATTGTTGTTCTCTCCCTCTCCACATCATTTCTCCAGCTTTCCATCCACATTTCAAAGTGAAATAAGACAGGCGTAAAGAGCAGGCCATGGCATCAGCATCGACCTACCTGCACAGCTCGGTGCACGTTGACATGGGGCAGCAGAGGGTGACGCAGCCGAGACAACAAACGTGTGAAGAAACTGAGCACCACCTGCTTCATGCCTGGTGGTTGCTGCAAAATAAATAAATGAATTACACACACACACACACACACACACACACACACACACACACACACACACGCACACACACACACACACACACACACACAAACACACGCACACACACACACACACACTATCCTGGATTACAATTTGTGAAGGACAGACAAAAGAGTAGGGACAATAAAACGTATCATGCATTCTGTTGCTGTTACTTCAAATGTGTGTGAGTGCAATTCAATATGCTCTGCAAACAAGCATGCTCACCACAGACACAGAAACAGATGTAAAAGAGAAAAAGGAGGAGAGAATTTTAACCATTTAAGATACACATATCACAAAGATCTGCACGAATACACATGAAAACACAAACACTACATATACACTTATTTTCTATAACTATGCAGGATGCTTTCTCCATCTGGAATTGAATCATTTTTTGCATGTGTATAATGAACAAATGCAATGTCCTTAAACTTAAAGAAAACAGAACTAAGAATATTTGCAGTATGTGTCAGAACAATGTTATGGGGACATGATCTCAGTACATCAGTCACTCACAGTGCTATGTTATCTGCACAACTGTTCTCAGTGCAAAACTGTACACTGCACAGCAATGTCTGTATCTTGTCCTTGTAAGTTGGAAACAGTTTACCACGCATACAGGAACGATGTGAAAGTAACAAAGCGTGCTGGTACTTGTGTTAGGATGCGTGCATGTACGTGTGTGTGAGGGTGAGTGGGTATGTGTGTACATGCATGCACATGAACAAATGCATGCATATATGTGAGTATGCACAATGTACAACTCCACAAGTGGATGTGAATGTGTCCGCAGGGGTGTGTGTGTGTGTGTGTGTGTGTGTGTGTGTGTGTGTCTGCGTGTGTGTGTGTGTGTCTGCGTGTGTGTGTGTGTGACTCTGTGTGTGTGTGTGTGTGTGACTCTGTGTGTGTGTGTGACTCTGTGTGTGTGTGTGTGTCTGCGTGTGTGTGTGTGTACATGCTTGCATGCCTTGGCGAGGGGCCTCTGCCGACAGGAGACATTCTCGATCAGAGTTGCCGTGTTCATGGTGATCTAGTATCCCAAGTCCCATCTGTTTGCTTACATATATAAATACAATTTTCCACCTGGAAACTTGACACAAACATTAAACATACGAAGAGAAAGAGGTGGGTGAAAATAGAGAAAGCGGCCGTACGTCAGTGCGCCCCAAGGTGTAGAGCGTGTCCAGCAGTCTGTGCTGCAGCAGGTACTCCAGACAGGGCCCTGTGGTCCCTATCTCTCCTGCCCCACTTTCCTCTCCCTGGAGTATCTCCAACATGCGCTCTATGTGGCCCCCCACTGCCGTCTCCTCAATCCGCTGTCGACCATCTGCACGCCAACATGACTGACAATCAGCTGATGCATGCTTTTAATTTCAGATTTTTTTTTTTTTTTTTTTTTTTTTTTTTATCTTAGTTGAACAATATATGACACTTGAAATTAGCTAAAAGTCACACAGAGAGAGAGTGAGAGAGAGAGACAGACAGACACAGAAGGAGAAAGAAACAGAGCGCTTCCACTGTCTGTTCAGTGTGATATTGGTTTTTGTTCTGTCTACAAGTTTGTGACATTGAAAATCAGGTGGTTACTCATAACTACGTTCAGATGCAGTTCAGGACAAATTCATTTGTAATTATTACCTTCGATTTCCTTGCCCACTAAAGGTGAAAGCTATATATAATTCATATGCAAATTTGGTACATGAAATCACATCCCTCAATGTAATTAATCTGAGTATAGCAGTGTTGTATAATTCTAAGAAGTGTGTGTTCAAAACTAACTGATGTGCTTTAACATTCTCATCTGAGACAGCACACACACACACACACACACACACAAATCACACTCACATGCACACTCACATGCAAACACACACACACACACATGTATACACACAAGACAAAAATAACTTATTAAACTAAAGTAAAATGGATAGAATAAATCAAATTGTTTCTTTCACATTCAGCACTCACTTCTTCAGTCTCTCTTCTAAAAATTCTTTGCTCAATCATTTAAATTTCTTCCAATAATTTATTATATTTACTAACATCCACACCCACTCACACACCTTTCCTCCCAACATTCACCAAAACTTTCCTGTTACTTAAGAAAATCTGTGCTGCTATTTCTAACCAATGTTCATTGCAAACTGATCAAACCTTTATTGTCCACAAAGTAACTTGTCACACACTTCCAGTGATACACAAATTCTTCCTGTGGAGTGAGATTTGGTGCAAACTGAAAAAGAAAAACATAACAATCAATTATGATGTGTTTTAAAACAGTCTTTCTACTTGATAGTAGTTTTGTCCTATGATCCTAACTTCTAAAGTATGATGCAAGTCAAAGGATTCTAAATCTGAACATTTCATAATTTTACATCTTTTTTTTTTAATATCTTGTCTAATAAAGTCTTAAAAAACAAAAGTGTGATTCTTACCTGTTTACTCTCTCTATATACAAACACAGACAATATATTTACTTTTTCAGAAGAAAATAAATTACTGTTAATCAAACATATGCCAACAGTGCCATACTGAAAATGGTCAGTAAAATGGAAAAAGAGAGGAAACTAACCTCCCTATGAAATAACCACTGTGAGTCGAGTTTTGTTCACTATGATATCAGGATACTTATGAATCATTGTACTTCACAAAACTGTTCTTATTCTATTCTATAAAAAAATTTTAAAATAAAAAAAATGTGGGTTTTTTCCTGTGAAAATGAACTAATCTTTCTCATCAGACTCCATCTACTGCAAATGTCATTCTTTAATCACTACATATTTTGTACCATTTGCTGAAAGTCTGCCACTTCAGTACGCTTTGTGAAGCATAATGATTCCTTCATTTTACTGCAAAATGAAAAATGTCTGATGCACATCTGTGCATCATCTGAAATACTGCATGGTACTAGTACAATAAAATGACAAGTCAATAACTTCACTAAGCTTCAACATAAAAATTCTGCTCAAAACCACATTTGATTTTTAATCTGAAACAATCACTGTATCAGTGCTTTCTTTGCACTGCCAGCTAAAACGCACAGTACATTATGAAATGATAAGATTGGTAAGGCTGTTCATCCTCTATATCAGTATATGTTATACTAAAGTACATCTTATCTTGTCTTGATGATCTCTCTTGGTCTGCTCTTACTTCCCATCTAATCTTATAGTCTGTTGACTGTGACCTAGTATGACACTTTTAACTGTGTCAAGGCCAGTGAACATGGCACTAGTGGAAGCCTACAGTATCACTCAGGCAGTACATATCCATTCTATTTTTTCAGCTGTCATGTACAAAGAGCCGAAGGAAAAGAGTGCAAGAAAAATATGGGGGCCAGCATGTGTGGGGAAGGAGATGTGGTGGTGGAAATGAGTGAGCTGGACAGGTTGACAGAACAGGCTGACTAACTTATTTTCATACTTTAATTGATTAACATTGATCTTACAGTTTACACAGTGAAAGATTAATCATTAACTTAAGACAATGATGGTTTGAAAAACAATAAGTCACAAACAGTATCACAGAGAGAGAGAGAGAGAGAGAGAGAGAGAGAGAGAGAGAGAGAGAGAGAGAACGGACGAGTTTCACTGGTACCCGTCCAAATGCAAACAAAACTTTTGCATTGTTTTAATGTTTATCAAATGAAATTGGCACGTTTCATATGCTTGCATGCACCACCATGCACACATTTACCGTATCAACAGCTTGCTGTATGAAGTTGGATAACTTGGAAAACATCCTTCTATTCATCTGTGATGTTTATCGGTAGTCCGACTTTTCAAAATATTTAACTTTTAATTAAAATCACCATCCGTCGGACTTCGATGAGTTGTCACAGAAAGTACCTAGCTAACCTCTCGACTGAGACAGCCAAAATTACTTCCGGTGCGAGACTTCGGTAAATTCCGCAGCTCGTCCGCTACTTTTCGGCCAAACTCGTGCTTTAGCGGGAACCCGGAAAGATCGCGAAACGTAAGTCCTCTGGCAACATGTCGGAAGGTAGTTCAGACAGCATAAACTCCGACACGTGGGTGCCTTATAAGGACCGCCCAGAATGGAAAGATGTCACTCCGGTCCCGCAGGATGACGGTCCTCAGCCTGTCGTACAGATCGCTTATTCTGAAAAATGTAAGTAATGATCTTGTGCTCGTATGCAGGGTTGCTTTTGGGGGGACACCCCTCTGTTCCAGTCAGTGTTTGTGTGGGTGGGAGGGGGGGTGGTGCTGACTGCAAGCATTGCTGCGTAGCTGCCGCATCGCATGACATCCCGCCTGCCGCCTATTGTGTGAAGTTATAGCAGGGGTCAAGATTATCAGCTTGTGCAGATAAGATTTACAACACTACAGATTTGCTGCTTGTGGTATTGACAAGTTGTACAGTTGATGCTGTTTACTTGATGTATGCGAATGAACAGTAAACACAGACCTATTTCAATTTCAAGTGAAAAGTCATTTCCATGGAAACGATTCAGCAGTTGGCATGTCTCCAAGGGCATTCATTCCCAGGATCAGGCTTCATGCTTCCACTGGCATTGCACAGTTGTGCCAAGAACAGGTTGGACCAGGATACAAAGAAAAGAAAGAGAAAAAAAAGTAAGAATCCACCAGCAAAGTGAAATCATCATGGTGGTCCAGTTGCAAAACTATATGCATACTGCACTGCAATCAGTCTACAAACTGAGGCACTCAGAGTAACATTTTCAAGTGGAATACGCCAGGTAGTTGTTTGTTCAGTATGTGTGTCATGCTAAAGGAATCACAGACTGACCTAGTTTTGGCTGTTTGTCCTGGCAGAAAGCTTTTGATGATTTGATTGTTATGTTGATTTAAAAGGCAGTGTTAAAACTATTTTCAATCACTGTTGCATTTCTGGTCATCACATCTACATGTATGATCAGTTGAGAAATGTGTGTGACATTTTGCATACAGTGAAGATGTGGTAATAATGTTTGTGACATTGTGCATAGAATAAAGATGTGATAATTCAGTCACAGCTGATGACATTGCAAGTTGGGAACTTATATACATGTCAGGATGTCAGAGAAGAGGAAGTTGTTAAACATTTGATTCTATCTCTTCAAGTTCAAACATTACTACATTGTGCTATCTTTTTAGTTCTGTTAACTGCTGTTACCTGACTCAGGGATTATGATTGTGACCTCTCTTGGAATGACAGTATTATTCACTGCAGCTGATACAACTAATGCGACATCTCACAGTCTTGGTGAAGACCTGCATACTCTCTCTCTCTCTCTCTCTCTCTCTCTCTCTCTCTCTCTCTCTCTCTCTCTCTCTCTCTCTCTCTTTCTTTCTCTCTCTCTCTCTCACAAACACACACACACACACACACATGCACACACACATACACACACACACACATACACACACACACACACACACACACACACACACACACACACACACACACACATCTGAGCATGCATGATGATTAACTTGCAATACTTGTGGACTTAAATTAGTTATTCCCTAATTTTATTTGATCTCTCTCTCACTCTCTCTCTTCTCTCTCTCACACACACACACACACACACACACACACACACACACACACACACACACACACACACACACACACACACACACACATCTGAGCATGCATGATGATTAACTTGCAATACTTGTGGACTTAAATTAGTTATTCCCTAATTTTATTTGATCCTGTTTATCTTATGTGTACATACTTTTCCTCATGGAAGAGTGTAACTTCAGTGAGAGAGGGATGGGGGATAGTTAACTGTCACAGCAGTTACAACAAAATCGTCCTTCTCCAAGTTCCTTCCCCCCACCCTGTTTTTGTGTGTGTTTGTATACAGGTATTATTTTTGATAATACTAGATTTCTTCATTTCCATGACAAGTTTATTTCGAATAAATGCATTGATGTAAAGTCATTAAATTTATTAATGATTGATGACTTGTTTGGTTGTTGATCAGCACCTGTTTTCCACCACTGTCATGTTCAGTGTATTAGCTGAGATAGATGATATTAACAGCAGTCAAAAGCAAAATAATAATAATAAGAAGAAGAAGAATGATGATAATAATGATAATAATGCATAGTTTTTCTATGGCGCGATATCCAGCACCAGTGCTGCTCAAAGCGCCTTACATCATCCAGTTGACTATAAACATGCCTTAAAAAAACACATGAACCGCTATCTGACAATGGAAAACATCCAGTGTGTTCATATGAATGAAAAAGCACACTTAAGAGATGAATCAGATTATAAAAGCTATGAAGTAAATAAGGCTTAGAATAAAACAAAATGCATTTCATAGAGCACACACACACACACACACACACACACACACACAGAGTGAAGTATTGGCCTAGAGGCAACACGTCTGCCCATGAAGTGACAGGATCAGAGCACACTGGTTCGATTCCCACACATGCTAGTATTTTCGCCCCCTCCACTAGACCTTGAGTGGTAGTCTGAACACTGGATAAGATGGTGGACGGTGGTCAAGTGTGCAGCATGGTATTTTCGCATGTAAAAGAATCCATGGCAACAAAGGGGTTGACGCTGGAAAAATTCTGTTGACAAATCCACTTTGATTTCCAGACAGTTACACTTGCAGGCAGAAAAAAAAGGGGGATAATTTATGTGACATGCTCTCGCTGCACAGAGCAGCTGGAACTTTACATGGAGAATACACAGTACAGTACAGGACAGTATAATACAATGCCATACAACACAACACAATGCAACGCAACGCAATGCAACGCAACACACAACACAACACAACACACAACACTACACTACACTACACAACACAACACAATGCAACGCAACGCAACACACAACACAACACACAACACTACACTACACAACACAATACACACAACTAAGAACAAGATTCACAAATTGACTGTGTTTCTCTTTCCACTTGGTGGTTTGGCCAGACCATGCCTTCAGTTGGTGTAGCACCTCTGCATCAAGGGACCTGAACTGTCTGACAGCAGTCATTACTGGAATGCAATACCCAGGACTATAACCAGATAATGTGTCTCAGCTCAGAGAGCTGCCAGCAGTTGTCAGCTCTTTGTGGCTGAATATTGTAATCTGCTGCCTTCTCAATGGCATCTCCCAAATGCCACCCTTCATACTGTGATGTGTCTGCTACATCTTTGATACTGGTGCCAGTAGGAGACATAGGAAGAAGATTCTGTCCTCAGTTATTGTACGCTTTATTAACTTGTGTTGTGCCTGCAGGCAAGGAGCTACTGTTTACCTGCTCTCTGCCAGCATTTTGTGCCAGCTGATGCATCCGTCTTCTCTCTCTCTTTCAGTCTGCTGTGCCTCGCTTTTCTCTCTCTCTCTCTCTCTCTGTCTCTCACTCTCTCTCTCTCCCCCCCTCTCTCTCTCACACAGTGTACACACACACACACACACACACACACACACACACACACACACACCAGAGTCAGAGTTGATAAACAATGTGCTGCTTCCTTAGAGGCTTTTAAACATTTATAAAGAAACTTTACCTCATACTGTGAAATCCTTTTATCCAGCCAGCTAAACCTCTGTGTATGTGTGGGGGCGGGGGCGTGGGTGAGGGGGGGGTGGGGGGGGGAGTTTGCGATGCTAACCACCTTAGTGGCTGGTAAATTATTGATTATTATGTCACTTAATCACACTTTTTCTGTCTTTTCTCTGAGTGAATCTTCCCACAACCTCAGGCACTGTCAGATACTGGATCAGTGAAAGCAAAATGATTAATACAAAGGAGTTCTGTGCAGCGTCTAACATGTCATGACTTTTCCCCTCAACCTGTTTGCAGTCAAGGATGTGTACGACTACTTTCGAGCGGTGGTTGCCATGGAGGAGAGGTCGGACAGGGTGCTGCAGCTGACCAAAGATGCTGCTGACCTGAACCCTGCAAACTACTCTGTGTGGTCAGTCACTGCTTCACACTCACAGGCTTTTGTTCTTCTTTTTTTTCCCTTGCACAGGCTATATTTTCATCACGGTAACATTTTCAAGTTACGCATTACATCAATACAGCGAAAATGCAACTTATGACACATTTAGTAATATCAGTACATGTATAGCATGGAACCAGTTTGCAAGGGTATTTCTAAACAAAAAGCTAAAAAGAACAAACAAACAAAAAGAAAAAAAACAAACCACAACAACACTGATTAACACTTGTTATATCAGTGTATGACACCTCGATTCTTAATTAGCTGCACACATTTGACAGTCGGATTACATGGATCACAGGAGACATCAGAAACTACAAGTGATTGACACAAAGGTAATATAGTCAGAATCAACTTTAATTGTCAGTTAAACCTTAACAAGGTTAATATGACAGACGTATGCTGTCACACGTTAAGGTTTATAAGACACACATAAACAGTCACACGTACACCACACAAGAAGTAAATCAGAGGTGTAGAAGGCACTGCTGTTCAGTGTATAATATCCAGATGACATGATTGTCTTCAGAGCATTAATTTAATGTTTGTAGAAGGCACTGCTGTTCAGTGTATGTATATGTGACTTGATTGTCTTCATACACGTGGCAAGATTGTCTTCAGATCATTAATATTTGTACAAGACATTACTGTTCAGTGTAGAAGCCACTGCTGTTCAGTGTATATATACATGTGACAAGATTGTCTTCAGATCATTAATGTTTGTAGAAGGCACTGCTGTTCAGTGTAGAAGCCACTGCTGTTCAGTGTATATATACATGTGACAAGATTGTCTTCAGATCATTAATGTTTGTAGAAGGCACTGCTGTTCAGTGTAGAAGCCACTGCTGTTCAGTGTATATATACACATGACAAGATTGTCTTCAGAGCATTAATGTTTGTGGAATGTGTTACCTGTTGCAAGTACAAAGTGATGTGATGCAATGCCGTGTGAACAAGGTGTTACCTGTGTGATGTGATGTGATGTGATGCGATGCCATGTGAACAAGGTGATACCTGTTGCTGGCACTGTGTGATGTGATGATGTGTTTAGATGTGATGTGAACAAGATGTTAACTGTTGCAGTCACAATGTGCTGTGATGTGATGTGATATGTGATGCAATGTGATGTGATGTGATATGTGATGTGGTATGCGATGCGATGTGATGTGATACCTGTTGCAGGCACTACCGCCGCATGGTGCTAGCAGACCTGGACAAGGACCTGACAGAGGAGATGCGTTACATCACCACCGTCATCGAGGATCACCCCAAAAACTACCAGGTTTGGTAAGTCAGCCCTGAAAACAACCCCAAAACTACCAGGTTTGGTAAGTCAGCCCTGAAAACCCCCAAAACTACCAGGTTTGGTAAGTCAGCCCTGAAAACCCCCAAAACTACTAGGTTTGGTAAGTCAGCCCTGAAAACAACCCCAAAACTACCAGGTTTGGTAAGTCAGCCCTGAAAACCCCCAAAACTACCAGGTTTGGTAAGTCAGCCCTGAAAACAACCCCAGAACTACCAGGTTTGGTAAGTCAGTCCTGAAAACCCCCCAAACTACCAGGTTTGGTAAGTCAGTCCTGAAAACCCCCCAAACTACCAGGTTTGGTAAGTCAGCCCTGAAAACCCCCAAAACTACTAGGTTTGGTAAGTCAGCCCTGAAAACAACCCCAAAACTACCAGGTTTGGTAAGTCAGTCCTGAAAACCCCCAAAACTACCAGGTTTGGTAAGTCAGCCCTGAAAACAACCCCAAAACTACCAGGTTTGGTAAGTCAGCCCTGAAAACCCCCAAAACTACCAGGTTTGGTAAGTCAGCCCTGAAAACAACCCCAAAACTACCAGGTTTGGTCAGTCAGCCCTGAAACCCCCCAAAACTACCAGGTTTGGTAAGTCAGCCCTGAAAACCCCAACAACTACCAGGTTTGGTAAGTCAGCCCTGAAAACAACCCCAAAACTACCAGGTTTGGTAAGTCAGCCCTGAAACCCCCCAAAACTACCAGGTTTGGTAAGTCAGCCCTGAAAACCCCAACAACTACCAGGTTTGGTAAGTCAGCCCTGAAAACCCCCAAAACTACCAGGTTTGGTAAGTCAGCCCTGAAACCCCCCAAAACTACCAGGTTTGGTAAGTCAGCCCTGAAAACAACCCCAAAACTACCAGGTTTGGTAAGTCAGCCCTGAAACCCCCCAAAACTACCAGGTTTGGTAAGTCAGCCCTGAAAACCCCAACAACTACCAGGTTTGGTAAGTCAGCCCTGAAAACCCCAACAACTACCAGGTTTGGTAAGTCAGCCCTGAAAACCCCCAAAACTACTAGGTTTGGTAAGTCAGCCCTGAAAACCCCAACAACTACCAGGTTTGGTAAGTCAGCCCTGAAAACAACCCCAAAACTACCAGGTTTGGTAAGTCAGCCCTGAAACCCCCCAAAACTACCAGGTTTGGTAAGTCAGCCCTGAAAACCCCAACAACTACCAGGTTTGGTAAGTCAGCCCTGAAAACCCCAACAACTACCAGGTTTGGTAAGTCAGCCCTGAAAACCCCAACAACTACCAGGTTTGGTAAGTCAGCCCTGAAACCCCCCAAAACTACCAGGTTTGGTAAGTCAGCCCTGAAAACCCCAACAACTACCAGGTTTGGTAAGTCAGCCCTGAAAACCCCCAAAACTACTAGGTTTGGTAAGTCAGCCCTGAAAACCCCAACAACTACCAGGTTTGGTAAGTCAGCCCTGAAAACAACCCCAAAACTACCAGGTTTGGTAAGTCAGCCCTGAAACCCCCCAAAACTACCAGGTTTGGTAAGTCAGCCCTGAAAACCCCAACAACTACCAGGTTTGGTAAGTCAGCCCTGAAAACCCCAACAACTACCAGGTTTGGTAAGTCAGCCCTGAAAACCCCAACAACTACCAGGTTTGGTAAGTCAGCCCTGAAAACCCCAACAACTACCAGGTTTGGTAAGTCAGCCCTGAAAACCCCAACAACTACCAGGTTTGGTAAGTCAGCCATGAAAACCCCCAAAACTACCCCATCCCCACATGCATTGGAACTCATCATTACACAGGGGTCCATTTCTGTTTTTCAAAGTAGCATTTTGATGAGTAAATTCCGTTGAGTTGGGGAAGAACCTTCCTTTGTTCCTGACAGTCTTAAATTTGTGGCAGTGTCTTCCAGAAGGAGGTAGTTGATGCTGATTTGCAAGGACATGTTTTCATCACAAATGGCTGTCCTTCCCTGACATCACAGCTCCCCACAGACACATGGCCGTCCTTCCCTGACATCACGGCTCCCCACAGACACATGGCCGTCCTTCCCTGACATCACGGCTCCCCACAGACACATGGCCGTCCTTCCCTGACATCACGGCTCCCCACAGACACATGGCCGTCCTTCCCTGACATCACGGCTCCCCACAGACACATGGTCGTCCTTCCCTGACATCACACCACAGACACATGGCCGTCCTTCCCTGACATCACGGCTCCCCACAGACACATGGCCGTCCTTCCCTGACATCACAGCTCCCCACAGACACATGGCCGTCCTTCCCTGACATCACGGCTCCCCACAGACACATGGCCGTCCTTCCCTGACATCACGGCTCCCCACAGACACATGGTCGTCCTTCCCTGACATCACACCACAGACACATGGCCGTCCTTCCCTGACATCACACCACAGACACATGGCCGTCCTTCCCTGACATCACAGCTCCCCACAGACACATGGTCGTCCTTCCCTGACATCACACCACAGACACATGGCCGTCCTTCCCTGACATCACAGCTCCCCACAGACACATGGCCGTCCTTCCCTGACATCACAGCTCCCCACAGACACATGGCCGTCCTTCCCTGACATCACACCACAGACACATGGCCGTCCTTCCCTGACATCACAGCTCCCCACAGACACATGGTCGTCCTTCCCTGACATCACACCACAGACACATGGCCGTCCTTCCCTGACATCACACCACAGACACATGGCCGTCCTTCCCTGACATCACAGCTCCTGTACAGTGCACTCACACCCCTTTGCTGTTGACCCACAGTCTTTTTTCCTGCGTGCACCAGATTTTCAAGAGCATTCCTGCACTTAACATTCAGCCTGCCGTACTGGCACAGAAATAAGAAAGTCAAAACAATTTCCAACAAGGGAGTGTAAAACAGCCGGAGTATATCAGTATTTTTGTGAAATGATCTTAGCGTGTATAAGCAGTACAGCCTGGTTTGACATTTCGTATGAATGCAGTCAGTTTGAGGCTTCAAATTCAGCTTGTTCTAAAACTGTTTGTGAGTATTTGTGTGTGTCCACTTACAAAATTTCAGTGCTATTAATGAAAATAGACAGGACAACATTAGCTATTTTCCAGAAATCAAGTAGCATTTATTTGGTATTAGTAACATTTAGATCAAAGTAATTTTGATTGCGCCTGTCTACAAATCTTGCCACTTCCTGAAAATATGTGGAACTGTAGTTGGACAAGTCTTCAAGTGCAGTATCATCAGAGTATTTGATTGAAGGTATGGTACTCCCTTTGCAGTCATTTTCATTTGTGTACAGTGTGAATAAGACAGGAGATTAAACAGTATCTTGAGGTGCACTCGTTAAAATTCAGTGGTTCTGGAAGATGAAATAGCTGTTTGGTATTTGATCCTGGGTCCACTAAGATTATTAAAAAAAACATCAGCTATCCAGAGAATGTGCATGCTGTTTGCATTTGGAGAATGAGAACAGTGTTGTATGTGTCTTTGTCTGTGTGTGTGTGTGTGTGTGTATGGTATATGTGTGTGTGTGTGTGTGGTATGTGTATGGTATGTGTGTGTGTGTGGTGCATGTGCGTGTGTATATGTGTTTGTGGGGGGTGGGGAGGGGGGGTTGGTAGTGATGTGTGTGTGAGTGTGTGGTGTACGTCTGTATGGTGTGTGTATGGTGTGTGTGTGCGTGGTGTTTGTGTTGTGTTTGTATGGTGTGTTAAGGAGGAAGGTGGCAGAATGGTTAAGACGCTCAGCTGCCAATACAGAGAGTCCGTGAGGGTGTGGGTTCGAATCCCGCTCTCTCGCCCTTTCTCCTAAGTTTGACTGGAAAATCAAACTGAGCGTCTAGTCTTTCGGATGAGACGATAAACCGAGGTCCCGTGTGCAGCACGCACTTGGCGCACTGAAAAAGAACCCATGGCAACGAGAGTGTTGTCCTCTGGCGAAATTACGTAAAATGAAATCCACTTTCATAGGTACACAAATATATGTAAGCATGCACTCAAGGCCTGACTAAGCGCGTTGGGTTATGCTGCTGGTCAGGCATCTGCTCAACAGATGTGGTGTAGCGTGTATGGATTTGTCCGAACGCAGTGACGCCTCCTTGAGAAAGTGAAACTGAAACTGTATGGTGTGTGTGGTGTATATCTGTGGTGTTTGTGTATGATATGTGTGATGTGTATGGTGTGTGTGTGCGGTGTGTGTGTGCTGTGTATAATGTGCATGGTATTTGTGGTGTGTGCTGTGTGTGATGTGCATGGTATGTGTGGTGTGTGTGCAGGCATCACCGCAAGGTGCTGGTGGAATGGCTGGAGGACCCCAGCCAGGAGCTGGACTTCACTCAGAGGATCCTGCGTGACGACGCCAAGAACTACCACGCCTGGCAGCACCGGTATGCACTCATTGGATTGGATTTGATGTGGATACTTACATAGCGCCTTACCTTGGTCGGAGACCTAGCTCTAAGCGCTTTACAAACTCGGGGTCATTTACACAACAGGCTGCCTACCTGGGTAGAGCCGACTGACGGCTGCCATTGGGCGCTCATTATTCGTTTCCTGTGTCATTCAATCAGGTTTCAGGCACACATCCATGCACACTCAGACAGACATGTAACACTTTACGTGTATGATGGTTTTGTTCATTTACCCAGCCATGTAGGCAGCCATAATCTGTTTTGGGGGGTGTGCATTCTGGGTATGTTCTTGTTTCCAGAACCCACCAAACTCTGACATGGATTACAGGATCTTTAACGCGCGTATTTGATCTTCTTTGTGCATATACACTTGAAGGGGGTTCAGGCACAAGCAGGTCTGCACATATGTTGACCTGGGAGATTGGTAAACTCTCACCCTTAACTCACCAGGCGCCGTTACCAAGATTCGAACCCGAGATCCTCAGATTGAAAGTCCAACGCTTTAACCACTCGGCTTTCGCGCCAGCAGCAGGGCCAACAAGCGCCACAGCGTAGTGGTTAGACCCTTTGACTTCCAGTCCAGGGTTTGAATCCCAGGCTGCGTCTGGTGAGTGAAGGGTGGAGGTTTTCCCCATGTCCCACACCACCGTTTGTGCAGAACGGCTAGTGCTTGAACCCTTTGACCACTCCGGAAAGCGTAGCTTGGCTGCCTACATGGGGATGTAAATGAAAAAATAAGGAGCTACTGGCGCTGAGGTTGTGACTTGGTAGTGGGTGGTCATTGAGGTATGGCTGGGTGGTCAGTGAGGTATGGCTGGGTGGTCAGTGAAGGTGGTCAGTGAGGTATGGCTGTGGGTGGTCAGTGAGGTATGACTGTGGGTGGTCAGTGAGGTATGACTGGGTGGTCATTTGGGTGTGGGTGGTCAGTGAGGTATGACTGTGGGTGGTCAGTGAGGTGTGACTGTGGGTGGTCAGTGAGGTGTGACTGTGGGTGGTCAGTGAGGTATGACTGTTGGTGGTCAGTGAGGTATGACTGTGGGTGGTCAGTGAGGTATGACTGGGTGGTCAGTCAGGTATGGCTGGGTGGTCAGTGAGGTGTGACTGTGGGTGGTCAGTGACTGTGGGTGGTCAGTGAGGTGTGACTGTGGGTGGTCAGTGAGGTATGACTGTGGGTGGTCAGTGAGGTATGACTGTTGGTCAGTGAGGTATGACTGGGTGGTCAGTGAGGTATGACTGGGTGGTCAGTGAGGTATGGCTGGGTGGTCAGTCAGGTATGACTGGGTGGTCAGTGAGGTATGACTGTGGGTGGTCAGTGAGGTGTGACTGTGGGTGGTCAGTGAGGTATGACTGTGGGTGGTCAGTGAGGTATGACTGGGTGGTCAGTGAGGTATGACTGGGTGGTCAGTGAGGTATGGCTGGGTGGTCAGTGAGGTATGGCTGGGTGGTCAGTGAGGTATGACTGTTGGTGGTCAGTGAGGCATGACTGGGTGGTCAGTGAGGTATGACTGTGGGTGGTCAGTGAGGTATGACTGTTGGTGGTCAGTGAGGTATGACTGTTGGTGGTCAGTGAGGCATGACTGGGTGGTCAGTGAGGTATGACTGTTGGTGGTCAGTGAGGTATGACTGGGTGGTCAATGAGGCATGACTGGGTGGTCAGTGAGGTATGACTGTTGGTGGTCAGTGAGGTATGACTGTGGGTGGTCAGTGAGGTATGACTGGGTGGTCAGTGAGGTATGACTGTTGGTGGTCAGTGAGGTATGACTGTTGGTGGTCAGTGAGGTATGACTGGGTGGTCAGTGAGGTATGACTGTTGGTGGTCAGTGAGGCATGACTGGGTGGTCAGTGAGGTATGACTGTTGGTGGTCAGTGAGGTATGACTGTGGGTGGTCAGTGAGGTATGACTGTTGGTGGTCAGTGAGGTATGACTGTGGGTGGTCAGTGAGGTATGGCTGTGGGTGGTCAGTGAGGTATGACTGTGGGTGGTCAGTGAGGTATGGCTGTGGGTGGTCAGTGAGGTATGACTGGGTGGTCAGTTGGGTGTGGGTGGTCAGTGAGGTATGACTGTGGGTGGTCAGTGAGGCATGACTGTTGGTGGTCAGTGAGGCATGACTGTAGGTGGTCAATGAGGTATGACTGGGTGGTCAGTGAGGTATGACTGGGTGGTCAGTGAGGTATGACTGTGGGTGGCCAGTGAGGTATGACTGTTGGTCAGTGAGGTGTGACTGGGTGGTCAGTGAGGTATGACTGTGGGTGGTCAGTGAGGTATGACTGTGGGTGGCCAGTGAGGTATGACTGTTGGTCAGTGAGGTGTGACTGGGTGGTCAGTGAGGCATGACTGGGTGCAGGCAGTGGGTGCTGCAGAAGTTCAGCCTGTGGGACAAGGAGCTGAGCTATGTGGACGGCCTGCTGAAGGAAGACCTGCGCAACAACTCCGCCTGGAACCAGCGACACTTCGTCATCTCCAACACCACCGGCTTCACCGACGACGTTGTCAAGAAAGAAGTCAAGTAGGTATTAGATAGTTTGCCTGTGTATGGAGGACTCTAAAGATCTGTATCTGTGTATGGAGGACTCTAAAGATCTGTATCTGTGTTTGGAGAAGATCTGTATCTGTGTTTGGGGGACTCTAAAGATCTGTATCTGTGTTTAGGGGACTCTAAAGATCTGTATCTGTGTATAGGGGACTCTAAAGATCTGTATTTGTGTTTGAGTGACTCTAAAGATCTGTATCTGTGTTTGGGGGACTCTAAAGATCTCTATCTGTGTATGGGGGACTCTAAAGATCTGTATCTGTGTTTGGGGGACTTACTTATATTGTAATCGATCTTTTTTTATCCAAAGCACATGCACAAAACACAGTAAAAAGGCGTGGCCGTGTTGGTACTACGTTCACTGACGTCAGAATATTACGGTTTTTCTGATTGGCTCTTCAATATAAATCAACCAATAGCAAAACACGACACAAGTGTTTACGCACCGCTCAACCGGTGGCTAGGCATTATGTCATTTTTCTCTACCACCGGTAAAGCGGTGGTCAGGGCTCAAAGGGTTAAATTGTTACATGATTATTTGGACACACCTTTTGGTGAAACGTGCCACAGCCTTTAACGGATATGTGGGGCAGTGAATTCATATCCACTGTGTCTGGGGATAGGGAAGGTGGGACCCAGATCCTCTCCTTCCGCAGTTTTAACTCACTCAGTACGGCCAGTCCTCTCTTCTCCTCTACACAGACCCCTCAGATGTCCAGTGGGTGTCTGAATGACCCAACCTTTAGCTTCCGTCGTCAGAATTGTGGTATTCTTTGTCAACATTCACCTCTTCAGTATAAGAGCCTTCCGCTTGCAATATTTTGATGATGGTAATTGGGGTGAAACGCTGTTAACGTCGTCTCTTTCGCCGTTGGTATGGAGAGAGTTAAACTTCCCCTTCCAAAGTCTTGTTGCCGCTCACACCTGGGTGGAGTGAGGAGAATCAGTACAGTGCCTTTCCCAAGGACACAGCAGCATGCCAACACTTGGCCTGGAACCCTCACTGATCAAAGGTCGGTGTTTGACCGCTTCTGTCACAGCGCGTTTCAGTTCTTGGTGATCACTTCAAAGATATCATTCTACTGCAGTTATTGAAATTGTTATGAATAGGATTCATCAAAATGTGTGAATATGATTCATCAAAAACATTTTGATTTTGTGTGTGTGTGTGTGTTGCAGGTATGCCCAAGACTTCATCAAAAAGGCACCCAACAATGAGAGCTCCTGGAACTACTTGAAAGGGTAGGCTGCTTTTCTTGTGCAGTGTTGATCATCTTCCATTCCTCTCCACGTGTCTCAGATAATCTTGTGTGTTTTGTAGTTGTTGTTGTTTTTTTGTTGTTTTGTTTTTTCGTTGTTTTTGTTTGTTTTTGCCTGTGCGCCATTGTTTTGTGTCCATCTAGTTACATTTCAGTGTTCTCGGAACTACTTGAAATGGTAGGTTGATTTTTTTGTACAGTGCTTACCCCATATTCCTTTACACTAGTCTGAAACAATGTGTGAATGAGTTTCTGGTTGGAGACATAATTTGACAAAAGAACAAGAACGCCAGAGAATCGACAGACAGAAAATACAAAAAAAAACTTAGCCGTATGAAGAGCACAGGAACAGGAGTCATGATGGCTGCCGGAAAAATAGAGCGCTAGGCAGGGGGGCAAAGGGGAGGTTACCTACTTCCGGGAGGTTATCGGCCGTAGCTACTTTCGTTTTCTCCACATAGGTGGATAGTAGTTTGCACAGGACAGGAATGTCAGACCCCTGCCGGAGTCTGCACTAGTGGGTCACGGTAAGTATGTTATTTAAACGTAATTTTAGATAGAAAATTTCCTTTTTGGTTTGTTTGTAGTTTGTTTGTTTCTTGTTATTGTTTGTTTGTTTGTTTAATATAGCCTTTGCAATTTTGTTTTTGTCCAGTTTAGTTCCATTTCTGTGTAGGACCAAGTGTTGGGATTCACCCCCCTACCAACCTCCCCTCCCCCTGCCTCCCCTCCCACAGCCTGCCCTCCCCCTACCTCCCCTCCCCCTACCTCCCCTCCCCCTACCTCCCCTCCCCCCTACCTCCCCTCACCCTGTTGGTGAAAGGGTTTTTTTTTTCTGCTTGACTCTCAGAAGTGATGTGATTTCGTTTTAGCCAGACAGTTGTTTGTGTTGAACCATGTCAGAAGTGATGTGCTTTCATGTTAGCCAGACAGTTTTTTGTGTTGAAACATGTCAGAAGTGATGTGCTTTCATGTTAGCCAGACAGTTTTTTGTGTTGAAACATGTCAGAAGTGATGTGCTTTCATGTTAGCCAGGCGATTTCATGTTAGCCAGACAGTTGTTTGTGTTGAAACATGTCAGAAGTGATGTGATTTCATGTTAGCCAGACAGTTGTTTGTGTTGAAACATGTCAGAAGTGATGTGATTTCATGTTAGCCAGACAGTTGTTTGTGTTGAAACATGTCAGAAGTGGTGTGATTTCATGTTAGCCAGACAGTTGTTTGTGTTGAAACATGCCCCCCCACACCCCCCCCCCCACCCCCCCATTGTCCCCCTGAGTCAGAGGACTGACTGACACACACGTGCACAGTGAGATATGAGAAGCGTACAGGTCAAGGTGCCAGTACAAACGGTGCAGTTGTTGAGACGCTGTGGAGTGTGGGTGTTTGGCAGCCTTCCCTGTGTGCCCACCTCTTCCTCTTTGGCCATGTGCCAAGGAAAAGATAATTACTCATCCAAACCAGAAGGCGGTTTTTTTTTTGGATAGTTTAGCTTGTAGTGCTTCCAGCATCCTGCTTTTCCATGTTTAAAGTTTTTTATCAATGTTATTTTTGACTCACTTGTGTAAACAAAGTGAGTCTATGTTTTAACCCGGTGTTCGGTTGTCTGTGTGTGTGTGTGTGTGTGTGTGTCCGTGTGTGTGTGTGTCCGTGGTAAACTTTAACATTGACATTTTCTCTGCAAATACTTTGTCAGTTGACACAAAATTTGGCATAAAAATAGGAAAAATTCAGTTCTTTTCAGTCATCTTGTTTAAAACAATATTGCACCTCTGGGATGGGCACAAAAAAATAAAAAAAAGAAGCCTAATTATATGCAAACTGCATTTATTTTTATATTTATATTTTTTGTATTCTCTAAACTTGGCATTTTGACCTCTTATTCTGACACAACAACAAGAGGAGTCATTATTATCATTTTTTGTTCAAACAGGAACTTCTTTTGCTAAGCATGGAAGTTTTATTTATTTTGCAAACGTTTTGGTGCAGATAGTAAAAAAGGGAAATTACTCTGTAATTAATGCTAGGGGACTTAATTTATCACAAGTGAGTCTTGAAGGCCTTGTCTTTCTTGTATATATATTTTATTGTGAAGTGCATTTTTCAGACGCCTGTTCTCCCCCCCTCTCTCCTTCCCTCACCCAGCCCATTCCCTCGTGGATGTGAAGCTGTTGAGGGAGGGGAGGTGTTAGGTTTTCATCTTTCTTACTGCAGGCTTCTTTCTTCGCTACTCTGGCTGTCCTTCTGTGTTTTAAAGATACGTAATGATTGCTCAGTGCACACGCACACACACTCATTCACGTTTTAAAGATACGTAATGATTGCTCAGTGCGCACACACACACACTCATTCACGTTTTAAAGATACATAATGATTGCTCAGTGCACACACACACACACTCATTCACGTTTTAAAGATACGTAATGATTGCTCAATGCACACGCACACACACTCATTCATGTTTTAAAGATACGTAATGATTGCTCAGTGCACACACACACACTCATTCACGTGCAACATAGATACACAGAATAACACAGACAATCACCCAACGCAGACACAGCACAATACCAAAACTTCATTGCTGTGGCATGGCATTGCAGGGCGCTGAAGGACCGGAAGCTGTCCCAGTACCCAGGGCTGGACAAGTTCTGCCAACAGCTGTACGACCAGGGCACACGATCCCCCCACCTGCTGGCCTGCATGGTCGACTCCTACGAGGAGATGCTGGAGCTGGGCTGTGACAGTGCCGACGCCGTGCTGCAGAAAGCTCTGCAGGTCTGTCTAGGTTGTGCTGGCTTGTATTAATAAGAATAATAATAATAATAATGGTATTTATATAGCGCTGAATCTTGTGCAGAGACAAATCAAAGTGCTTTCGCACCAGTTATTCACACGCATGCATAACTCTAAAACTGTAGAAACTAAAGACAAGGAAGGGCAGGCAAGGGAGGCTATTTTGGGAAGAGGTGGGTTTTAAGGCCAGACTTGAAAGAGCCGAGTGTGGAGACTTGACGAAGCGAAAGAGAAAGAACGGCGGCCAACAGTCAAGTGTTTGAATCTGGGTATGCGTAAACAGAGTGGATCTGTATTGTGTTGTGTCCTATTTTATTTTATTTTATTTCAGTGCATCGTATGACATTTTATCCTGTTGTAATGTATTATATCTATTGTATCATATATCGTATTGTGTTGTATTGTTTTGCATCGTATTTTATTGTATTATGATGTATTGTATGACATCTTACTGTATTGTAATGTATTGTATCTATCTATTCTTAGAATGTTTAAAGTATCCCTGGTTTCTGTGTTTAGTCTTTACAGACATCATCATGTGTAACATCATGTGTAACATACCCCTGGTTTCTGTGTTTAGCCTTTACAGACATCATGTGTAACATCATGTGTAACATACCCCTGGTTTCTGTGTTTAGCCTTTACAGACATCATGTGTAACATCATGTGTAAGATACCCCTGGTTTCTGTGTTTAGTCTTTACAGACATCATCATGTGTAACATCATCTGTAAGATAGCCCTGGTTTCTGTGTTTAGTCTTTACAGACATCATCATGTGTAACATCATCTGTAAAATACCCCTGGTTTCTGTGTTTAGCCTTTACAGACATCATCATGTGTAACATCATGTGTAAGATACCCCTGGTTTCTGTGTTTAGCCTTTACAGACATCATCATGTGTAACATCATCTGTAAGATACCCCTGGTTTCTGTGTTTAGCCTTTACAGACATCATCATGTGTAACATCATCTGTAAAATACCCCTGGTTTCTGTGTTTAGCCTTTACAGACATCATCATGTGTAACATCATCTGTAAAATAGCCCTGGTTTCTGTGTTTAGCCTTTACAGACATCATCATGTGTAACATCATCTGTAAAATACCTCTGGTTTCTGTGCTTAGCCTTTACAGACATCATCATGTGTAACATCATCTGTAAAATACCCCTGGTTTCTGTGTTGTTGAGTCATGGTGGGTTGCAGCGTCCTGTATTTGAACCTGCCTGTTGCAGCTGTGCGGGGCCCTGTCCGATGAGCACGACATCATCCGGCGGGAGTACTGGCAGTACATGTCTCGCAACCTGGCCTCCAAGTACGGCAAGGAGATGCCCTCTGAGATGTCCTCATGACCGTCACGTGACCCCCCCCCGCATGCTGACCCCTGACCCCTGACCCCCCCTCCTGACCCTGACCTTAGTGCAGTGTTGTCGCGCCGTCAGCCGCCCCCACGCCCCTTCCCCCCCTCTCTCTCCCCGCACCTCCATGCACTGCCTGCAGAGATGTGTCCTGTGCAGCTTGCTCTGCCGTAGCCATGCTGACCACTTCACCGCCAAAAGACAGGATCCCACGGGGTGCCAGTCTGTTTTGTGTCACTTTCCACCGTTGTGTCACGTGTTGTTTGGTTCATCGTGTCACGTGTTGTTTGGTTGGTTGTGTCACATGTTGTTTGGTTGGTTGTGTCACATGTTGTTTGCTTCGTTGTGTCACCTGTTGTTTGCTTCGTTGTGTGTTGTTTGGTTCGTTGTGTCACCTGTTGTTTGGTTCGTTGTGTCACGTGTTGTTTGGTTCGTTGTGTGTTGTTTGGTTCGTTGTGTCACGTGTTGTTTGGTTTGTTGTGTCACCTGTTGTTTGGTTTGTTGTGTCACGTGTTGTTTGGTTTGTTGTGTCACGTGTTGTTTGGTTTGTTGTGTCACCTGTTGTTTGGTTTGTTGTGTCACCTGTTGTTTGGTTTGTCGTGTCACGTGTTGTTTGGTTCGTCGTGTCACGTGTTGTTTGGTTGGTTGTGTCACATATTGTTTGGTTTGTTGTGTCACGTGTTGTTTGGTTTGTTGTGTCACCTGTTGTTTGGTTTGTTGTGTCACCTGTTGTTTGGTTCGTTGTGTCACGTGTTGTTTGGTTTGTTGTGTGTTGTTTGGTTCGTTGTGTCACCTGTTGTTTGGTTTGTTGTGTCACGTGTTGTTTGGTTCGTCGTGTCACGTGTTGTTTGGTTGGTTGTGTCACATGTTGTTTGGTTTGTCGTGTCACGTGTTGTTTGGTTCGTTGTGTGTTGTTTGGTTCGTTGTGTCACGTGTTGTTTGGTTTGTTGTGTGTTGTTTGGTTCGTTGTGTCACCTGTTGTTTGGTTTGTTGTGTCACCTGTTGTTTGGTTCGTTGTGTCACGTGTTGTTTGGTTTGTTGTGTGTTGTTTGGTTCGTTGTGTCACCTGTTGTTTGGTTCGTTGTGTCACGTGTTGTTTGGTTTGTTGTGTGTTGTTTGGTTCGTTGTGTGTTGTTTGGTTCGTTGTGTCACGTGTTGTTTGGTTTGTTGTGTGTTGTTTGGTTCGTTGTGTCACGTGTTGTTTGGTTCGTTGTGTGTTGTTTGGTTCGTTGTGTCACCTGTTGTTTGGTTCGTTGTGTGTTGTTTGGTTCGTTGTGTCACGTGTTGTTTGGTTCGTTGTGTCACGTGTTGTTTGGTTTGTTGTGTGTTGTTTGGTTTGTTGTGTCACGTGTTGTTTGGTTTGTTGTGTCACGTGTTGTTTGGTTTGTTGTGTCACGTGTTTGGTTCAATGAACTGTTCTGTGTTCCACTGTTGTGTCATGTTCAGTGAACTGTTCTGTGTTCCATTGTTGTGTCATGTGTTGTTTGGTTCAGTGAACTGTTCTGTGTTCCACTGTTGTGTCATGTTCAGTGTACTGCTATGTGTGTCACTTTCCACTGTTGTCATGTTAGTATACTGTCTGGCCATCTCTTCAGCAAACAGTGTGACGATGCTGAGAACAGCAGGTGATGGGCGGACTCTTTGGATGGACAGTGTCTGAGAGAGAGGTGTTACTATTGTCCAGAGCTGTTGGCTTTACTCTGTCACTCCAAGCGACATGTTGTAGTTGTTGTCCCAGCTTTGAGCCCAGCTGGTCTCCAACATGTTGGGATTTGCTGTGTAATCCAAATTGACATGTAGCAGAAGTAGTTTGTTCCTCTCTGTAGTGTGACTAGTATCCAACATCTTGGAAGTTACATTGTCATTCAAATTAACGTATGTTCTCAGACGTTTGTAGTCTGATTTGTATCCAACATTTTGGGATTTACTTTGTCATCCAAAAAGTGATCATGTAGTTTTCATCCCTGTTTGTAGTCTGGCTAGTGCCCAACATCTTGAAATTCATATTGTCAAACTGACCTGTGTTCTTGGAGCCGTTTGTAGTAAGACAATCAGCAAATTCACATTCAAAGTCTGATTCAAAGTACCTAGTATTCAAATTCTCCATTATTTCTTTTTCAACAGAAAACTTAGACATTGAGCAGTGATCCAGTCACAACTTGGAATTTGTGGAAGACAAACTTTGGTGATTACTTTTTCTATGTCTTTTGATTTAAAAGCAAAAGCAAACAAACCATGTCCCAGTTGTTATTTGACTTGAGGAGTGCCATTGACTGATCTCACTGTGAAGCCTGTAGATTGTAGGAAGCCGGCAAAGCAGACCAGTGATGTGGGCTTGGCACTGAAATGAGTGAGGAAGCCTTGACAGGTTTGTCTTGCTGGGTATCTGATGCAGCCACTGACCCCCCCGCCCATCCCCCCCTCCCCTGTCCCTCTCCACAAGTTTTGTATGGACAACATGTCCTTGAGTATGTTATGTTGACAATTTCCTTGATTATGTAATGTTGACAGTTTCAATGAGTATGTAATGTTGACAATTTTTAACAACTTCTTTCTTTATTGGAATCAATCATTTTTTTTTTTTTTCAAAAATGGATATATAGTAAGCAATTTACTAAAAGATAAAACAAGTTTCTTTTTTTTTTTTTTTTTGAGGAGTGTAAAGTACGTATGTTGGTCATTATTTCAAAATCTAAAATCGTTGAAAATGGGAGATGCATTTTACTTGTAGGCGCATTGTTTTAAACGTAGGAAGTCCAGGATTTTTAAACACAAAAAACTGGGACTGGAAAACAGTCAGCTTTGTCAGTGGCAGTCTGTTCAATTGTCAGGAGAAAGACGACAGTGAAATGCCTGTAGCAGTGGAAACCATCAGATCAACAGCATGATGTCTTACAGTGTCTGAAAATGTGCACGATTCTCACCATGTTGTTTGACCTGACCTGAGAAAACCTGCACGAGTCTCAGCATGTTGTTTGACCTGACCTGAGAAAACCTGCACGAGTCTCAGCATGTTGTTTGATCTGACCTCAGAAAACCTGCACGATTCTGCCTTGTGGTCACTAAGAGGAGACAGCAGAGTCACTGGTGAAAGACGGATGACCTCAGTCACTCAGCAGCCTTCATGTGTTGATCAGTGTGGCAGACATTGCTTCCATGCTGAAGTTGCTGTTCATTCAGCATCTTGTGCTGAGTTTGCGATTCAAGTGGGACTGCACACAGAATTCAGAGGCTGTCCTGCTGTCAGCAGTAGTTACTTTCAGTTCAGAGTCAAACAGTGACTGTCTATACTTGTGTGTAGACAATAAAAGTCTTGAGTATTGTTGTTTTTTCGGTTTTTGTTTTTTCCCCATTGTTGTGGAGATAACAACCGCAGGGGAGACACCAGCACTACTGTCTTTACCCTTCAGCTTGAGATGAGGTGGAAGCTACCAGTGCTGCCCTTTACATAGTTATGTGAGGACCTGACAGCCACAAAGATCGTGCAGGACCTGACAGCCACAGGACCTGACAGCCACAAAGATCGTGCAGGACCTGACAGCCACAAAGATCGTGCAGGACCTGACAGCCACAGGACCTGACAGCCACAAAGATCATGCAGGACCTGACAGCCACAGGACCTGACAGCCACAAAGATCGTGCAGGACCTGACAGCCACAAAGATCGTGCTGGACCTGACAGCCACAGGACCTGACAGCCACAAAGATCATGCTGGATGGCAGGGCATGTGAACAAGGCAACGCTGGTGAAGCATACTGTCATCACCATCTGTTGTCAACTTCATCCACACACACAATGTTTACTGTGTAACTTACAGGAGGTGGAGAGATCTGGTTTTGAAATCTTCTCACTGCAATAGGAATCGACTTTTGCGAAATGGAGTGGGGTTCCAAAAAGGTTTTTTTTTTTTTTTTTTTGAATAAAAGAACGAAACATGGGCCTTTTCTTTAAATGATTCCAGTTTTGAATTGATATGTTTGGGTATAAAAAAAATTGCATGTTTTCCTGTTCAGCATTTGGCATGTCTTACACTTTAATTTGTATTTCTTTTCTTCCCATTTAATGAATTCAATAAAGGCAAATCATCAGATGATGAAAATACTCAGATGGTTCAGCTGTTGTTTTTTGTTTTGGTTTTTTTCTGTTCTTCTGATTTGCCTGGGCAACAGATCAATCAGTTCCACTATGTATCTGCCGTTGTTTGATTTCTGTTGATTGTATATCTGGATCAATATCACTTGTATATTTGGCTCATACCATTTGTAGTTTCACTGCAGAAGATAATCGTTTCTCGAACGTTGTCTTGGTCAATATTGTGTTGGGAAGTATGTGCTGTGCCTAGCTTGGCATTCCATTTATTAACATGAATGTTTTTATATTGTTTTGTTGTTAAGTTTTTGTTGTTGTTGAGTGTTTGCTTGTGACAGCAGCTGATAAATAATAAGTATGCTTAATGTAAAGATCCACTCAGACTTTAACAGATTTAAGTCTTGGTGGGTTTTCTTCTTCTTGTGTTTGTTCTAATTATTTTCCATCTTTAAACAAGTTTGATCCCTTGACTGGTGAATACGAGTGTTTATTACATCAGTATCAGTGTGTGTTGATGAGTAGGGCCACCAGTATAGGTTCTAAAGGGCAAGGAGATGTACTTCGGCCGCAGAATATGCAGAGAGAGAACACCCTTCACTAGATGCATGTAAAAGAACCCATGGCAACAAAGGGGTTGACTGTAGCCAAATGATGATAGTAAAAACGAACATTAGCAGAGAGAAAGACGTGAGGAGAAAAAGGGTAGCCCTGCACTGTAGCGACACACTGTGGGGAGAGCAGCCCAAATTTCACTCAGAGCAATGCATTGTGACAAAACGTACTACAGTTCATTTCAGTACAATACAGTAGGAAGTCAACTTATTTCCACCCAAATCCTCACTGACAGTCAAGACACTCTCCTTAGCAGTCAAGGGCTTGAAAGGTTGTGTGTGTGTGTGTGCTGTATATTTGCTCACTAATGTTATTATTATCAGCATGTATACAATAACTGTATTCCGCTTTTTGGTCTCAGGCATGTGTGTGCTTTTTTTAATCAAAGTTTTCCAACACACAGTATTGTGAAACAACACAGATCTGTTGGTCGTGCAGCACAGGCAGAGGACATGTGTTTGTTTCAGTATAACAATAATTAAACAGGAAATATCCTTGTCTTGTTTGAGTTGTTTAAGGGAACTAATTTAAACCTATTAAGAATGATCAAGATAGCTGAATAACCGTGCATATGCTGAATAAAAGTACATATTCAAACACCAAAGGAAAAAACAATCCAAAGAATAATGTGAAGGAAAAGATTTTACAGAAATGATGTCATCAGACATGCAAAGAAAAGGGTCAGATAAAATGATGTAGCAATTTTATTGTACAAGGTTGGTGCCCACTGAATATTAGCCATCGGTTTTTTTGTTTGTTTGTTTTTTTCTTGCATTGTGATCAGCAGCTTGAGCACCCAGTTAGTTTCACTGTTTAGTTCGTCTTGTGTCTGCAGATTGAGGAAGCTTTTCTTTTTGAGGAAACATATTTTTATGATGTTTTGTTTGTGTGTTTCAAAAATGTAAAGAAAGAAAAAAATTACTGTTGTGACATGAAGTCAGTCACAGTTATATTACAGGAAAAAAAAAGTTTGGGTTGAGGCAATATCAATTCAAGAGAAAGAATAAAAGGCTGAACAGTGAATGCAGTGTGGAGAATCTGGTTTGTTATATAAACGAGAATGTGCGTGTGTGTGTGTGTGCTTGAGAGAGAGAGAGTCTGGATCAGTGCTGGCTTTGGCAGGCAAACAAGCTCAACACTCATCCCACAGAACACTGGAAATAATTCAGAAATCGTAGTATTTAAATTCCAGAAAATTTATTCTCAAAAGTAAACATGAACAATGATTTTCAACAAAACTACACGTATCAGGGCTGCAAAATATCAGCCACTGCAATTCTTTTAATTAATGAAATTTGTTAGATTTATGTTAAAAATATAAACTGATCATATTTGGTTATAAATTGTTTCCCATCTTTTAATCAATGAAATATGTTTGATATATGTTAAAAATCTAATCTGATCATATTTGGTTATGAATTGTTTCCCCACCCCACCCGTTCCAGATCTGGTTACATTTGGTTACGGCTCCTCCTCCACAAATAAAGAAATTGAATTTGTCCAGTGCATGCTCAACTCTTTCCATACGAACGGCGAAAGAGACCACATTAACAGCGTTTCACCCCAATTACCATCATCAAAATATTGCAAGCGGAAGGCTCTTATACTGAAGAGGTGAATGTTGACAAAGAATACCACAATTCTGACGACGGAAGCTAAAGGTTGGGTCATTCAGACACCCACTGGACATCCGAGGGGTCTGTGTAGAGGAGAAGAGAGGACTGGCCGTACTGAGTGAGTTAATCCTTAAACTGATTACGCCTGGTTATGAAAACTTTGTGAATGCTCCTTTCACTCTCTCGCTCTCTCTCATTCTCATTTCCTTGCAGTATAAGACAAAAAAACACACACACAAAAAGTGAAACACTCTGCCTGTCCCTCCACTCCCCAGCCCTATCATGACAGGTGAGCTGCAGTGTGTGAGGTGGGCTTCCTGTCAGCACACACCTTCACACCTTTCAGCAGAGAAAGTCTGCCCCCTGTCACACCTTCACACCTTTCAGCAGAGAAAGTCTGCCCCCTGTCACACCTTCACACCTTTCAGCAGAGGAAGTCTGTCCCCTGTCACACCTTCACACCTTTCAGCAGAGGAAGTCTGCCCCCTGTCACACCTTCACACCTTTCAGCAGAGGAAGTCTGCCCCCTGTCACACCTTTCAGCAGAGGAAGTCTGCCCCCTGTCACACCTTCACACCTTTCAGCAGAGGAAGTCTGCCCCCTGTCACACCATCACACCTTTCAGCAGAGGAAATCTATCGCACAGTATCAACACCAGGAAATCTATCGCACAGTACTGAGTATCAACACCATCAACACGCTCAACATACCCTTTCTGGCAACGTCAGTCAGATTATTCCTTAGCCGTTAGGCAGTTTGTATCAATATATTGCAACAAGAGATTCACTCAAAGCCTGAAAGTGATTAAAGCAACAAAACGTATTGGTAAAACAACCAACCAACCAAGTAAAAACAACAAAGTATAAACAGAAACTCAGGATTTCCTAAGACTGAGACACATCAGCGACCATACTTCACCCTGCAAGCAGTGGGTTTTTCTGTAATCAGCACACAAACCCCACTGCTCACTCACTGGCTGTATCTATGTTTCCGTCAAGGCCTGATTCTCAGACATTGATAATGCCGAGATAATCATCCAACAATGGCAAGAAACATCATAAACAACACAAGTAAATCAGTGCACAAATCTACATGAGCTAAATACTGTAAAATACCTGTGCGTGAAAATATAGGAAAAATTTTTTGCAATCAAAACTTCTAAAAGGGTTGATTTCTATACATCTTCTTAATCTTGGCGTTTTATTTCTTGTAGCGTTGAGTTTTATGTACAAGTGTGGGCATTACTCCCATAATGTTGTTGGTCCTGTCAGTGCACGCACTGAGGGCCTGTACAGGAGCAAAGAAACAAAGGCTGCATCTGTCTTAGCTCTTTAACTGATCGACAATAATCCACATTCACCATTCTGAATTTCCCATCCAACATGAAATGGACTGGATTATCTCTCTCTCTCTCTCTCTCTCTCTGTGTGTGTGTGTGTGTGTGTGTGTGTGTGTGTGTGTGTGTGTGTGTGTGTGTTATTTCTGGTTTATCCTTGTCCTTCGGTACACAGACAACAAAATGCTCAGAACTCTGAAAAGCAGAGCAGAAATATTTTGTGGTCTCAGAAACATGTACATTTCTCAGTGCATATCTTAAAATCCTGAATCAAGTTCACAGGCGTGGGTTCTCAGACCCTTTAGTCCACACCACATATCACTCGAGAAATATATTTAAAATCAATCTGAGTTAAATTATGTTATCACTCAAGAAACATTAAAAATCAATCTAAGCTGAAAGCCATGTCACACAAGAAATATATTTAGAATCTATCTAGTTTATTCACATGTCAGTCAAGAAATCTATTAAAAATCAAACTAATTTACATTTCACATAACTCAAATACATTGAAAATCATTCTAAAATGAATAAAAGTTGTCAATAGCATGTTGCTCTGATAGCAGTGTACAGCATGAAATAAAGCCTGGATGAAGTGATGACCATACAGCATGAAATAAAGCCTGGATGAAGTGATGACCATACAGCATGAAATAAAGCCTGGATGGATGAAGTGATGACCATACAGCATGAAATAAAGCCTGGATGAAGTGATGACCATACAGCATGAAATAAAGCCTGGATGAAGTGATGACCATACAGCATGAAATAAAGCCTGGATGAAGTGATGACCATACAGCATGAAATAAAGCCTGGATGGATGAAGTGATGACCATACAGCATGAAATAAAGCCTGGATGGATGAAGTGATGACCATACAGCATGAAATAAAGCCTGGATGGATGAAGTGATGACCATACAGCATGAAATAAAGCCTGGATGAAGTGATGACCATACAGCATGAAATAAAGCCTGGATGGAGTGATGACCATACAGCATGAAATAAAGCCTGGATGGATGAAGTGATGACCATACAGCATGAAATAAAGCCTGGATGAAGTGATGACCATACAGCATGAAATAAAGCCTGGATGGATGAAGTGATGACCATACAGCATGAAATAAAGCCTGGATGGATGAAGTGATGACCATACAGCATGAAATAAAGCCTGGATGGATGAAGTGATGACCATACAGCATGAAATAAAGCCTGGATGGATGAAGTGATGACCATACAGCATGAAATAAAGCCTGGATGGATGAAGTGATGACCATACAGCATGAAATAAAGCCTGGATGAAGTGATGACCATACAGCATGAAATAAAGCCTGGATGGATGAAGTGATGACCATACAGCATGAAATAAAGCCTGGATGGATGAGTGATGACCATACAGCATGAAATAAAGCCTGGATGGATGAAGTGATGACCATACAGCATGAAATAAAGCCTGGATGAAGTGATGACCATACAGCATGAAATAAAGCCTGGATGGATGAAGTGATGACCATACAGCATGAAATAAAGCCTGGATGATGAAGTGATGACCATACAGCATGAAATAAAGCCTGGATGGATGAAGTGATGACCATACAGCATGAAATAAAGCCTGGATGAAGTGATGACCATACAGCATGAAATAAAGCCTGGATGGAAGTGATGACCATACAGCATGAAATAAAGCCTGGATGGATGAAGTGATGACCATACAGCATGAAATAAAGCCTGGATGGATGAAGTGATGACCAGACAGCATGAAATAAAGCCTGGATGGATGAAGTGATGACCATACAGCATGAAATAAAGCCTGGATGGATGAAGTGATGACCATACAGCATGAAATAAAGCCTGGATGAAGTGATGACCATACAACATGAAATAAAGCCTGGATGGATGAAGTGATGACCATACAGCATGAAATAAAGCCTGGATGGATGAAGTGATGACCATACAGCATGAAATAAAGCCTGGATGGATGAAGTGATGACCATACAGCATGAAATAAAGCCTGGATGGATGAGTGATGACCATACAGCATGAAATAAAGCCTGGATGGATGAAGTGATGACCATACAACATGAAATAAAGCCTGGATGGATGGAGTGATGACCATACAGCATGAAATAAAGCCTGGATGAAGTGATGACCATACAGCATGAAATAAAGCCTGGATGGATGAAGTGATGACCATACAGCATGAAATAAAGCCTGGATGGATGAAGTGATGACCATACAGCATGAAATAAAGCCTGGATGGATGAAGTGATGACCATACAGCATGAAATAAAGCCTGGATGGATGAAGTGATGACCATACAGCATGAAATAAAGCCTGGATGAAGTGATGACCATACAGCATGAAATAAAGCCTGGATGGATGAAGTGATGACCATACAGCATGAAATAAAGCCTGGATGGATGAAGTGATGACCATACAGCATGAAATAAAGCCTGGATGAAGTGATGACCATACAGCATGAAATAAAGCCTGGATGAAGTGATGGCCATACAACATGAAATAAAACGTGGATGAAGTGATGGCCATACGGCATGAGTTTCAGTTTCAGTAGCTCAAGGAGGCGTCACTGCGTTCGGACATATCCATATATGCTACACCACATCTGCCAAGCAGATACATACAGCATGAAATAAAGCCTGGATGGATGGAGTGATGACCATACAGCATGAAATAAAGCCTGGATGAAGTGATGACCGCAAGGAATGGACACTGACAAAATGCACTCACCTCACCAAACTGCCTTGTATAATATCTCGGTAATCAATACTCAGCGATGGTGTACATTTTGTGAACACATATCCACTTCACACCTCCCATGTCATATATCACACACTTTCTCTGATTAACACCCTTCTGCAGACACTCAAGCATGCACACAACAGACAAAAAAAATGTTTTCGCTGATCAACAGAACACATGGGCAGCAGGATTTCACGCATTATAACATGTGATACACTGCTGCTGAGATCTCAGTGAAAGCCAGGTTTGAACGGGGTTTGGTGTTTGTGGGGGGCACAGTCTTCTGCTGCCTCCTAGCCTGCTGCTGGCACAGCCCGTCAGAGTGGTTCGCTCCCTTCAGCACTCAACGCTCCTGCCCTTTATCATCCCGCCGACCTGACACCTCAAAGTCTGCGGTCTGTCAGGGCTGGAGCCCGACACGGCACGCCACGAGACAAGACCGGCTTGGCCTCAACCATGACTTGAGTCTCCAGACATTGAGAGAGAAAGGAACTGATCAAGGGTAGCAACAGACTGCAGAGGTAACAGGTACTGCTACAGGAGAGAGGGAAAGTGAGCCACAGAAAATATATGGACAGTTTGTATGGTACACTAGCTATACCATATATACATATCTATGTCTATATCTATCTATCTATCTCCCTCTCTCTATATATATATATTTTGGGGTTTTTTTGTTTTTTTTTGTTTTTGTTTTGTTTTGTTTTTTTACCATGTGAAATTGATGCGTTTAAGCCAGACATAGTACAGTCTACAACAGGACACCATGCAAAGGATAAACTGTCAATGAATACTGGCCTTGATGTGAGACCGCAAGAAAACCTGCACAATGTTCAGTCCACAGATGGCCACAGAATGTATAACGACGAAATGCTTTGCAATGACAGGAACCACCTGACTCTCTGTCTCTCTCTTTGTCTTGCTTTAGTCATGAAAAACTGATGACAGGAACAACATGACTGTCTTCTCTTTGTCTTACTTTAGACATCAAAAACTGACAAGACAACAACCTCAAAAAGAGAAAAAAAAAAAAAAAAAACATGAAAAAAATCAAAGCCAAGTATTTCTAAAAAAAAAAATTTTAAAAAAAAAAAGAAAAAAAAAAAGAACGTTTGAAAAGCTACAGACCAAACAAAAGTAAAGCCAGATGATTTAAAGCCAGGTATCCACTCCCTCACTTGTGCTTTGCTCTCTCCATGCTTCAAAGCAGGATAAATGCATGAACAAAGAGCTGGAACTGCACTCTGCTGCCATGGCTCCTGTCAGTGGGTCATGTCTCATCCTGTAAGAGGGCCTACTTCCACACTGTGTGTAACACTCGTGTGTGTGTGTGTGTGTGTGTGTGTGTGTGTGTGCATGTGCATGCGTGCATGTGCACGCGCTTGTGTGTGTGTGTGCGTGCGTGCGTGTGTGTGTGCATGCATGTGTGCGTGCATGCGTGTGTGTGTGTGTGTGTGTGTGTGCCTGTGCGTGCGTGTGTGTGTGTGAGAGAGAGAGAGAGAACTGTTGTTGTTTTGTTGTGCGTTTTTCAGCTGTCGGTGGGGTGAAAGCTGCAAAATCACAGCCAAATTGTGAACATGCACATTCCATGCTGGGGGGGGGGAGGGGGGCTCAGAAACCCAAACCTCACGTTTCCTTTAACTCCCCCCCACACCCCCCACCCCCCCTCCCCTTCACCTAATGCAGAATGTCGACTCCAGGCGGCAGCACCTGTCTCTCTTTCCTTGCTCACTGACTTCCTGCCTGGCTCTCTCCCGCCCCCCCGTTGGCGTCCGCCTCTCCCCCGTTCCCCTCTGCCTCCTCCTCCTGTTTGGCGGCCGCCTGAAGCTGCTGCTGCCACATGTCTGCATAGTGACCTCCCTTCTCCAGCAGATCTTCGTGACTGAGGGAAACAAAACGTCATGTACATGTAGTGAGTGTGGGAAACATGTACATGTAGTGAGTGAGGGAAACAAAACATGTACATGTAGTGAGTGTGGGAAACAAAACGTCATGCACATGTAGTGAGTGTGGGAAACATGTACATGTAGTGAGTGTGGGAAACATAACATCATGTACATGTAGTGAGTGTGGAAAACATGTACATGTAGTGAGTGAGGGAAACAAAACATGTACATGTAGTGAGTGTGGGAAACATGTACATGTAGCGAGTGTGGAAAACATGTACATGTAGTGAGTGTGGGAAACAAAAACATTCTGGTACTGTGAAAACATGCCTTACACTGCAAATCACCTTACAGCCAGTAAAACATGCCTTACACTGCAAATCACCTTACAGCCAGTAAAACATGCCTGGTACTGCAATCACCTTACAGCCAGTAAAACATGCCTGGTACTGCAATCACCTTACAGCCAGTAAAACATGCCTTACACTGCAAATCACCTTACAGCCAGTAAAACATGCCTGGTACTGCAATCACCTTACAGCCAGTAAAACATGCCTTACACTGCAAATCACCTTACAGCCAGTAAAACATGCCTTACACTGCAAATCACCTTACAGCCAGTAAAACATGCCTTACACTGCAAATCACCTTACAGCCAGTAAAACATGCCTTACACTGCAAATCACTTTACAGCCAGTAAAACATGCCTGGTACTGCAAATCACTTTACAGCCAGTAAAACATGCCTTACACTGCAAATCACCATACAGCCAGTAAAACATGCCTTACACTGCAAATCACTTTACAGCCAGTAAAACATGCCTGGTACTGCAAATCACTTTACAGCCAGTAAAACATGCCTTACACTGCAAATCACTTTACAGCCAGTAAAACATGCCTTACACTGCAAATCACTTTACAGCCAGTAAAACATGCCTTACACTGCAAATCACTTTACAGCCAGTAAAACATGCCTTACACTGCAAATCACCTTACAGCCAGTAAAACATGCCTTACACTGCAAATCACCATACAGCCAGTAAAACATGCCTTACACTGCAAATCACCATACAGCCAATAAAACATACCTTACACTGCAAATCACCTTACAGCCAGTAAAACATGCCTTAAACAGCAAATCACCTCACAGCCAGTAAAACATGCCTTACACTGCAAATCGCCTTACAGCCAGTAAAACATGCCTTACTCTGCAAATCGCCTTACAGCCAGTAAAACATGCCTGGTACTGCAAATCACCTTACAGCCAGTAAAACATGCCTTACACTCCAAATCACCTTACAGCCAGTAAAACATGCCTTAAACAGCAAATCACCTCACAGCCAGTAAAACATGCCTTACACTGCAAATCGCCTTACAGCCAGTAAAACATGCCTTACTCTGCAAATCGCCTTACAGCCAGTAAAACATGCCTTACACTGCAAATCACCTTACAGCCAGTAAAACATGCCTTAAACAGCAAATCACCTCACAGCCAGTAAAACATGCCTTACACTGCAAATCGCCTTACAGCCAGTAAAACATGCCTTACACTGCAAATCGCCTTACAGCCAGTAAAACATGCCTTACACTGCAAATCACCTTACAGCCAGTAAAACATGCCTTACACTGCAAATCACCTTACAGCCAGTAAAACATGCCTTACACTGCAAATCACCTTACAGCCAGTAAAACATGCCTTACTCTGCAAATCGCCTTACAGCCAGTAAAACACGCCTGGTACTGGAAATCACCTTACAGCCAGTAAAACATGCCTGGTACTGCAAATCACCTTAGAACCAGTAAAACACAGCACTGTCAAAACAAAGACCTGAGCCACATATAAGAGACGAGTCCCCCACTTACGTGCCACGTTCGATGACCTCTCCCTCGCTGAGGACAAGGATCTGGTGTGCGTGGATGACAGTGGACAGACGATGAGCGACGATGACGGTGGTTCTGTTCTCACACACCTGCTCCAAGGAACGCTGGATCTGTCGCTCCGTCTTGGTGTCCAGTGCTGACGTCGCCTGCAAGGGAAGCAACTCCTACTGTTACAGCTGTCTGGGTGGGGTTCCTTCCACTTCAGTCAACATGGCCTGAATAACTGCGTTGGGTTACGCTGATGGTAACACACCATGACTGCAGCAGTGTACAGTGTGTAACACATCATGACTGCAGCAGTGTACAGTGTGTAATACATCATGACTGCAGCAGTGCACAGTGTGTAACACATCATGACTGCAGCAGTGTACAGTGTGTAACACATCATGACTGCAGCAGTGTACAGTGTGTAACAGGACCATGACTGCAGCAGGGCACAGTGTGTAACACACCATGACTGCAGCAGTGTACAGTGTGTAACACATCATGACTGCAGCAGTGCACAGTGTGTAACACATCATGACTGCAGCAGTGTACAGTGTGTAACACACCATGACTGCAGCAGTGTACAGTGTGTAACAGGACCATGACTGCAGCAGGGCACAGTGTGTAACACATCATGACTGCAGCAGCGCACAGTGTGTAACACACCATGACTGCATCAGTGTGCAGTGTGTAACAGGACCATGACTGCAGCAGTGCACAGTGTGTAACACATCATGACTGCAGCAGTGTACAGTGTGTAACACACCATGACTGCAGCAGTGTACAGTGTGTAACACACCATGACTGCAGCAGTGCACAGTGTGTAACACACCATGACTGCAGCAGTGTACAGTGTGTAACAGGACCATGACTGCAGCAGTGTACAGTGTGTAACACAGCATGACTGCAGCAGTGTACAGTGTGTAACACATCAAGACTGCAGCAGTGTACAGTGTGTAACACAGCATGACTGCAGCAGTGTACAGTGTGTAACACACCATGACTGCAGCAGTGTACAGTGTGTAACAGGACCATGACTGCAGCAGTGCACAGTGTGTAACACAGCATGACTGCAGCAGTGTACAGTGTGTAACACACCATGACTGCAGCAGTGTACAGTGTGTAACAGGACCATGACTGCAGCAGTGTACAGTGTGTAAAACACCCTGACTGCAGCAGTGTGCAGTGTGTAACAGCACCATGACTGCAGCAGTGCACAGTGTGTAACAGCACCATGACTGCAGCAGTGCACAGTGTGTAACACACCATGACTGCAGCAGTGCACAGTGTGTAACAGGACCATGACTGCAGCAGTGCACAGTGTGTAACAGGACCAGCTGACCTCGTCCAGCAACACGATGGCCGGGGCCTTGAGCAGTGTGCGGGCGATGGCCACTCTCTGCTTCTCCCCTCCGCTCAGCTTCAGTCCCCGCTCCCCCACCACCGTGTCGTACTCTGTTCCAACACACAACACGTGTCGTACTCTGTTCCAACACACAACACTTGGCATACTCTATTCCAACACACAACAGATCTCACCACCATATCGTACCCTGTTCGAACACACAACACATCTCACCACCATGTCGTACTCTGTTCCAACACACAACACGTGTCTTACTCTGTTCCAACACACAACACATCTCGCCATCATGTCGTACTCTATTCCAACACACAACACGTGTCCTACTCTGTTCCAACACACAACACGTGTCGTACTCTGTTCCAACACACAACACATCTCACCATCATGTCGTACTCTGTTCCAACACACAACACGTGTCGTACTCTGTTCCAGCACACAACACATGTCATACTCTGTTCCAACACACAACACATCTCACCATCATGTCGTACTCTGTTCCAACACACAACACGTGTCGTACTCTGTTCCAACAAACAACACGTGTCGTACTCTGTTCCAACGCACAACACATCTCACCACCGTGTCGTACTCTGTTTCAACACACAACACATCTCACCACCATGTCGTACTCTGTTCCAACACACAACACATCTCACCACCATATCGTCCTCTGTTTCAACACACAACACATCTCGCCACCATGTTGTACTCTGTTCCAACACACAACACACAACGCAAACCATGAAACACTTGTCCACACTGATTCTTCCAGAACTCTGCTATCATGACAGAACACTGGAGGAAAACCACACAACACAGACATACTCTTAGGAAAGGTGAGGATGCGGTCATGGATTTCTGCGAAGCGAGCAGCATCCTCCACGTCGGAATCACTGGCAGTCACTCGTCCGTACCGGATGTTGTACCTGGGCACAGCCAGCCAGGGGGAGCATGTGAGGGGGGGGTGGGGGGGGGGGGCACAGGGGGGTGGACATCATAAATGTTTTCAATAAGTGAATGTACAAACAAATAAATAAATAAATAAATGAATTATTGATTGATTGATTAATGAACCAATCAATTCCATAAATAATGCATAAACAGATAAGCAGATGAATAATTAAATGAATGAGTTTCAGTTTCAGTTTCACTTTCTCAAGGAGGCGTCACTGCGTTCGGACAAATCCATACACGCTACACCACATCTGTTGAGCAGATGCCTGACCAGCAGCATAACCCAACGCGCTTAGACAGGCCTTGAGTGCATGCTTACATATTTGTGTACCTATGAAAGGGGATTTCATTTTACGTAATTTCGCCAGAGGACAACACTCTCGTTGCCATGGGTTCTTTTTCAGTGCGCCAAGTGCGTGCTGCACACGGGACCTCGGTTTATCGTCTCATCCGAAAGACTAGACGCTCAGTTTGATTTTCCAGTCAAACTTAGGAGAAAGGGCGAGAGCGGGAATCGAACCCACACCCTCACGGACTCTCTGTACTGGCAGCTGAGCGTCTTAACCATTCTGCCACCTTCCTCCTTTGAATGAATGAATGAATGATTAATAAACAAATCAGTAAAAAAAATCAATAGATAAATAAACAAATAAACGAACAGATAAATAAACAAATAAACAGATATACAGATAAATGAATACATAAATAAATAAATAAATAAATAAATATATATTTGTATCCCATTTTTTCCAACACACAGAGCACAGACACTGACACAACCTCCACACATCAGTCTGACACAGACCACACATGAACCCCCACCCCTCCAACATCCTCCCTGCTCGTCCACTCACTCACACACACACACACACACACACACACACACACACACACACACACACACACAGTGTACAGATACATGCACGCAGAACACAGGCTGCACAGTGGAGTGCCTTGTGCCTGCTTGAAAAGAAATGGTTCCAGATGTCTTTCTTCAGAAGGAGTGACAGCGTGCAACAGAGAGAAAAAGGCAGTGTTCGTGATTTGTACAGATCACAAGCTGAACTACAATCACCTTCACTTTGAATTGGATGTCATATACATTTTGAATTCAGTTCAACAGGGATATACTGCAGTTGATAAGTGTTGCTGTTCATTGTGATGGAGTGTCTTTGCTATGATCAGATAAAGTCAAGTACGGAGTTTGTTGTGACAGGTGGCACCAAGTCGTGTCTTGTTTTCTGACACAGACATGGCACATACATCCGGTATGATGCAAGGGGTCAGATCTGAGCTGAATAAAAATGCTGCACATTCTGAGCACATAAAGCTTCAAGAACATGCACAACAGTAAGACATCATAACAAACAACATTTTTTTTACAGGCCGGAAAGTGGGGTGAATGACTCACCGTATATCACTGTTGAAGAGTACCGTGTCCTGTGGTACCACTCCAATACTCTGCCTCAAGGATTTCTGACTGACCTGCAAACAACCATGTGATAAAGCAATACTCTGCCTCAAGGATTTCTGACTGACCTGCAAACAACCATGTGATAAAGCAATACTCTGCCTCAAGGATTTCTGACCAAACAACCATGTGATAAAGCAATACTCTTCCTCAAGGATTTCTGACTGACCTGCAAACAACCATGTGATCAGACACAGGCAGACAGGTCAGATGACATCACACACACCACACTGATCAGACACAGACAGGTCAGATGACATCACACACACCACACTGATCAGACACAGACAGACAGGTCAGATGACATCACACACACCACACTGATCAGACACAGACAGACAGGTCAGATGACATCACACACACCACACTGATCAGACACAGACAGGTCAGATGACATCACACACACCACACTGATCAGACACAGACAGGTCAGATGACATCACACACACCACACTGATCAGACACAGACAGGTCAGATGACATCACACACACAGCACACTGATCAGACACAGGCAGACAGGTCAGATGACATCACACACAGCACACTGATCAGACACAGACAGACAGGTCAGATGACATCACACACACCACACTGATCAGACACAGGCAGACAGGTCAGATGACATCACACACACCACACTGATCAGACACAGACAGGTCAGATGACATCACACACACCACACTGATCAGACACAGACAGGTCAGATGACATCACACACAGCACACTGATCAGACACAGACAGGTCAGATGACATCACACACAGCACACTGATCAGACACAGACAGGTCAGATGACATCACACACACCACACTGATCAGACACAGACAGACAGGTCAGATGACATCACACACACCACACTGATCAGACACAGACAGGTCAGATGACATCACACACACCACACTGATCAGACACAGACAGACAGGTCAGATGACATCACACACACCACACTGATCAGACACAGACAGGTCAGATGACATCACACACAGCACACTGATCAGACACAGACAGGTCAGATGACATCACACACACCACACTGATCAGACACAGACAGGTCAGATGACATCACACACAGCACACTGATCAGACACAGACAGGTCAGATGACATCACACACAGCACACTGATCAGACACAGACAGACAGGTCAGATGACATCACACACAGCACACTGATCAGACACAGACAGGTCAGATGACATCACACACAGCACACTGATCAGACACAGACAGACAGGTCAGATGACATCACACACAGCACACTGATCAGACACAGACAGACAGGTCAGATGACATCACACACACCACACTGATCAGACACAGACAGGTCAGATGACATCACACACAGCACACTGATCAGACACAGACAGGTCAGATGACATCACACACACCACACTGATCAGACACAGGCAGACAGGTCAGATGACATCACACACAGCACACTGATCAGACACAGACAGGTCAGATGACATCACACACACCACACTGATCAGACACAGACAGACAGGTCAGATGACATCACACACAGCACACTGATCAGACACAGACAGGTCAGATGACATCACACACACCACACTGATCAGACACAGACAGGTCAGATGACATCACACACACCACACTGATCAGACACAGACAGGTCAGATGACATCACACACACAGCACACTGATCAGACACAGACAGGTCAGATGACATCACACACACCACACTGATCAGACACAGACAGGTCAGATGACATCACACACACCACACTGATCAGACACAGACAGGTCAGATGACATCACACACACCACACTGATCAGACACAGGCAGACAGGTCAGATGACATCACACACAGCACACTGATCAGACACAGACAGACAGGTCAGATGACATCACACACACCACACTGATCAGACACAGACAGACAGGTCAGATGACATCACACACACCACACTGATCAGACACAGGCAGACAGGTCAGATGACATCACACACACCACACTGATCAGACACAGACAGACAGGTCAGATGACATCACACACACCACACTGATCAGACACAGACAGACAGGTCAGATGACATCACACACAGCACACTGATCAGACACAGACAGACAGGTCAGATGACATCACACACAGCACACTGATCAGACACAGGCAGACAGGTCAGATGACATCACACACACCACACTGATCAGACACAGGCAGACAGGTCAGATGACATCACACACACCACACTGATCAGACACAGACAGGTCAGATGACATCACACACACAGCACACTGATCAGACACAGGCAGACAGGTCAGATGACATCACACACAGCACACTGATCAGACACAGACAGACAGGTCAGATGACATCACACACACCACACTGATCAGACACAGGCAGACAGGTCAGATGACATCACACACACCACACTGATCAGACACAGACAGGTCAGATGACATCACACACACCACACTGATCAGACACAGACAGGTCAGATGACATCACACACACCACACTGATCAGACACAGACAGGTCAGATGACATCACACACACCACACTGATCAGACACAGACAGGTCAGATGACATCACACACACCACACTGATCAGACACAGGCAGACAGGTCAGATGACATCACACACACCACACTGATCAGACACAGACAGACAGGTCAGATGACATCACACACACCACACTGATCAGACACAGGCAGACAGGTCAGATGACATCACACACACCACACTGATCAGACACAGACAGGTCAGATGACATCACACACACCACACTGATCAGACACAGGCAGACAGGTCAGATGACATCACACACAGCACACTGATCAGACACAGACAGACAGGTCAGATGACATCACACACACCACACTGATCAGACACAGACAGGTCAGATGACATCACACACACCACACTGATCAGACACAGACAGACAGGTCAGATGACATCACACACAGCACACTGATCAGACACAGGCAGGTCAGATGACATCACACACACCACACTGATCAGACACAGACAGGTCAGATGACATCACACACACCACACTGATCAGACACAGGCAGACAGGTCAGATGACATCACACACACCACACTGATCAGACACAGGCAGACAGGTCAGATGACATCACACACAGCACACTGATCAGACACAGACAGGTCAGATGACATCACACACACCACACTGATCAGACACAGACAGGTCAGATGACATCACACACACCACACTGATCAGACACAGGCAGACAGGTCAGATGACATCACACACACCACACTGATCAGACACAGACAGACAGGTCAGATGACATCACACACACCACACTGATCAGACACAGACAGGTCAGATGACATCACACACACCACACTGATCAGACACAGGCAGACAGGTCAGATGACATCACACACACCACACTGATCAGACACAGACAGACAGGTCAGATGACATCACACACACCACACTGATCAGACACAGACAGGTCAGATGACATCACACACACCACACTGATCAGACACAGACAGGTCAGATGACATCACACACACCACACTGATCAGACACAGGCAGACAGGTCAGATGACATCACACACACCACACTGATCAGACACAGACAGACAGGTCAGATGACATCACACACACCACACTGATCAGACACAGGCAGACAGGTCAGATGACATCACACACACCACACTGATCAGACACAGACAGACAGGTCAGATGACATCACACACAGCACACTGATCAGACACAGACAGGTCAGATGACATCACACACACCACACTGATCAGACACAGACAGGTCAGATGACATCACACACACCACACTGATCAGACACAGACAGGTCAGATGACATCACACACACCACACTGATCAGACACAGACAGGTCAGATGACATCACACACAGCACACTGATCAGACACAGACAGGTCAGATGACATCACACACACCACACTGATCAGACACAGACAGGTCAGATGACATCACACACACCACACTGATCAGACACAGACAGGTCAGATGACATCACACACACCACACTGATCAGACACAGCAGACAGGTCAGATGACATCACACACAGCACACTGATCAGACACAGACAGACAGGTCAGATGACATCACACACACCACACTGATCAGACACAGACAGACAGGTCAGATGACATCACACACACCACACTGATCAGACACAGGCAGACAGGTCAGATGACATCACACACACCACACTGATCAGACACAGACAGACAGGTCAGATGACATCACACACACCACACTGATCAGACACAGACAGACAGGTCAGATGACATCACACACAGCACACTGATCAGACACAGACAGACAGGTCAGATGACATCACACACAGCACACTGATCAGACACAGGCAGACAGGTCAGATGACATCACACACACCACACTGATCAGACACAGGCAGACAGGTCAGATGACATCACACACACCACACTGATCAGACACAGACAGGTCAGATGACATCACACACACAGCACACTGATCAGACACAGGCAGACAGGTCAGATGACATCACACACAGCACACTGATCAGACACAGACAGACAGGTCAGATGACATCACACACACCACACTGATCAGACACAGCAGACAGGTCAGATGACATCACACACACCACACTGATCAGACACAGACAGGTCAGATGACATCACACACACCACACTGATCAGACACAGCAGACAGGTCAGATGACATCACACACACCACACTGATCAGACACAGACAGGTCAGATGACATCACACACACCACACTGATCAGACACAGACAGGTCAGATGACATCACACACACCACACTGATCAGACACAGACAGGTCAGATGACATCACACACACCACACTGATCAGACACAGGCAGACAGGTCAGATGACATCACACACACCACACTGATCAGACACAGACAGACAGGTCAGATGACATCACACACACCACACTGATCAGACACAGACAGGTCAGATGACATCACACACACCACACTGATCAGACACAGACAGGTCAGATGACATCACACACACCACACTGATCAGACACAGGCAGACAGGTCAGATGACATCACACACAGCACACTGATCAGACACAGACAGACAGGTCAGATGACATCACACACAGCACACTGATCAGACACAGACAGGTCAGATGACATCACACACAGCCACACTGATCAGACACAGACAGACAGGTCAGATGACATCACACACAGCACACTGATCAGACACAGGCAGGTCAGATGACATCACACACACCACACTGATCAGACACAGACAGGTCAGATGACATCACACACACCACACTGATCAGACACAGGCAGACAGGTCAGATGACATCACACACACCACACTGATCAGACACAGGCAGACAGGTCAGATGACATCACACACAGCACACTGATCAGACACAGACAGGTCAGATGACATCACACACACCACACTGATCAGACACAGACAGGTCAGATGACATCACACACACCACACTGATCAGACACAGCAGACAGGTCAGATGACATCACACACACCACACTGATCAGACACAGACAGACAGGTCAGATGACATCACACACACCACACTGATCAGACACAGACAGGTCAGATGACATCACACACACCACACTGATCAGACACAGCAGACAGGTCAGATGACATCACACACAGCACACTGATCAGACACAGACAGACAGGTCAGATGACATCACACACACCACACTGATCAGACACAGACAGGTCAGATGACATCACACACACCACACTGATCAGACACAGACAGGTCAGATGACATCACACACACCACACTGATCAGACACAGCAGACAGGTCAGATGACATCACACACACCACACTGATCAGACACAGACAGGTCAGATGACATCACACACACCACACTGATCAGACACAGACAGGTCAGATGACATCACACACACCACACTGATCAGACACAGACAGACAGGTCAGATGACATCACACACACCACACTGATCAGACACAGGCAGACAGGTCAGATGACATCACACACACCACACTGATCAGACACAGACAGACAGGTCAGATGACATCACACACACCACACTGATCAGACACAGGCAGACAGGTCAGATGACATCACACACACCACACTGATCAGACACAGACAGACAGGTCAGATGACATCACACACACCACACTGATCAGACACAGACAGACAGGTCAGATGACATCACACACACCACACTGATCAGACACAGCAGACAGGTCAGATGACATCACACACAGCACACTGATCAGACAGACAGACAGGTCAGATGACATCACACACACCACACTGATCAGACACAGGCAGACAGGTCAGATGACATCACACACACCACACTGATCAGACACAGACAGGTCAGATGACATCACACACACCACACTGATCAGACACAGGCAGACAGGTCAGATGACATCACACACACCACACTGATCAGACACAGCAGACAGGTCAGATGACATCACACACAGCACACTGATCAGACACAGACAGGTCAGATGACATCACACACACCACACTGATCAGACACAGACAGGTCAGATGACATCACACACACCACACTGATCAGACACAGACAGGTCAGATGACATCACACACACCACACTGATCAGACACAGACAGGTCAGATGACATCACACACACCACACTGATCAGACACAGACAGGTCAGATGACATCACACACACCACACTGATCAGACACAGACAGGTCAGATGACATCACACACACCACACTGATCAGACACAGACAGGTCAGATGACATCACACACACCACACTGATCAGACACAGCAGACAGGTCAGATGACATCACACACACCACACTGATCAGACACAGCAGACAGGTCAGATGACATCACACACACCACACTGATCAGACACAGACAGACAGGTCAGATGACATCACACACACCACACTGATCAGACACAGGCAGACAGGTCAGATGACATCACACACACCACACTGATCAGACACAGACAGACAGGTCAGATGACATCACACACACCACACTGATCAGACACAGACAGAGGTCAGATGACATCACACACAGCACACTGATCAGACACAGACAGACAGGTCAGATGACATCACACACAGCACACTGATCAGACACAGACAGGTCAGATGACATCACACACAGCACACTGATCAGACACAGCAGACAGGTCAGATGACATCACACACACCACACTGATCAGACACAGACAGGTCAGATGACATCACACACACCACACTGATCAGACACAGACAGGTCAGATGACATCACACACACACACTGATCAGACACAGAGACAGGTCAGATGACATCACACACACCACACTGATCAGACACAGCAGACAGGTCAGATGACATCACACACACCACACTGATCAGACACAGACAGGTCAGATGACATCACACACACCACACTGATCAGACACAGACAGGTCAGATGACATCACACACACCACACTGATCAGACACAGACAGGTCAGATGACATCACACACACCACACTGATCAGACACAGACAGGTCAGATGACATCACACACACCACACTGATCAGACACAGACAGGTCAGATGACATCACACACACCACACTGATCAGACACAGGCAGACAGGTCAGATGACATCACACACACCACACTGATCAGACACAGACAGACAGGTCAGATGACATCACACACACCACACTGATCAGACACAGACAGGTCAGATGACATCACACACACCACACTGATCAGACACAGACAGGTCAGATGACATCACACACACCACACTGATCAGACACAGACAGACAGGTCAGATGACATCACACACAGCACACTGATCAGACACAGACAGACAGGTCAGATGACATCACACACAGCACACTGATCAGACACAGACAGGTCAGATGACATCACACACACCACACTGATCAGACACAGACAGACAGGTCAGATGACATCACACACAGCACACTGATCAGACACAGGCAGGTCAGATGACATCACACACACCACACTGATCAGACACAGACAGGTCAGATGACATCACACACACCACACTGATCAGACACAGGACAGGTCAGATGACATCACACACACCACACTGATCAGACACAGGCAACAGGTCAGATGACATCACACACAGCACACTGATCAGACACAGACAGGTCAGATGACATCACACACACCACACTGATCAGACACAGACAGGTCAGATGACATCACACACACCACACTGATCAGACACAGCAGACAGGTCAGATGACATCACACACACCACACTGATCAGACACAGACAGACAGGATCAAGCACTGATCAGACACAGACAGGTCAGACATCACCACACTGATCAGACACAGACAGGTCAGATGACATCACACACACCACACTGATCAGACACAGGCAGACAGGTCAGATGACATCACACACACCACACTGATCAGACACAGACAGACAGGTCAGATGACATCACACACACCACACTGATCAGACACAGACAGGTCAGATGACATCACACACACCACACTGATCAGACACAGACAGGTCAGATGACATCACACACACCACACTGATCAGACACAGGCAGACAGGTCAGATGACATCACACACACCACACTGATCAGACACAGACAGGTCAGATGACATCACACACACCACACTGATCAGACACAGACAGGTCAGATGACATCACACACACCACACTGATCAGACACAGACAGACAGGTCAGATGACATCACACACACCACACTGATCAGACACAGGCAGACAGGTCAGATGACATCACACACACCACACTGATCAGACACAGACAGACAGGTCAGATGACATCACACACACCACACTGATCAGACACAGCAGACAGGTCAGATGACATCACACACACCACACTGATCAGACACAGACAGACAGGTCAGATGACATCACACACACCACACTGATCAGACACAGCAGACAGGTCAGATGACATCACACACACCACACTGATCAGACACAGACAGACAGGTCAGATGACATCACACACAGCACACTGATCAGACACAGGCAGACAGGTCAGATGACATCACACACACCACACTGATCAGACACAGACAGACAGGTCAGATGACATCACACACACCACACTGATCAGACACAGACAGGTCAGATGACATCACACACAGCACACTGATCAGACACAGGCAGACAGGTCAGATGACATCACACACAGCCACACTGATCAGACACAGCAGACAGGTCAGATGACATCACACACACCACACTGATCAGACACAGACAGGTCAGATGACATCACACACACCACACTGATCAGACACAGGCAGACAGGTCAGATGACATCACACACACCACACTGATCAGACACAGACAGACAGGTCAGATGACATCACACACACCACACTGATCAGACACAGACAGGTCAGATGACATCACACACACCACACTGATCAGACACAGACAGGTCAGATGACATCACACACAGCACACTGATCAGACACAGGCAGACAGGTCAGATGACATCACACACAGCACACTGATCAGACACAGACAGGTCAGATGACATCACACACACCACACTGATCAGACACAGACAGACAGGTCAGATGACATCACACACAGCACACTGATCAGACACAGGCAGACAGGTCAGATGACATCACACACAGCACACTGATCAGACACAGACAGACAGGTCAGATGACATCACACACAGCACACTGATCAGACACAGACAGGTCAGATGACATCACACACAGCACACTGATCAGACACAGGCAGACAGGTCAGATGACATCACACACAGCACACTGATCAGACACAGGCAGACAGGTCAGATGACATCACACACAGCACACTGATCAGACACAGACAGGTCAGATGACATCACACACAGCCACACTGATCAGACACAGCAGACAGGTCAGATGACATCACACACAGCACACTGATCAGACACAGGCAGACAGGTCAGATGACATCACACACACCACACTGATCAGACACAGACAGACAGGTCAGATGACATCACACACAGCACACTGATCAGACACAGACAGGTCAGATGACATCACACACACCACACTGATCAGACCAGCAGACAGGTCAGATGACATCACACACAGCACACTGATCAGACACAGGCAGACAGGTCAGATGACATCACACACAGCACACTGATCAGACACAGCAGACAGGTCAGATGACATCACACACAGCACACTGATCAGACACAGGCAGACAGGTCAGATGACATCACACACACCACACTGATCAGACACAGACAGACAGGTCAGATGACATCACACACAGCACACTGATCAGACACAGACAGGTCAGATGACATCACACACAGCCACACTGATCAGACACAGGCAGACAGGTCAGATGACATCACACACACCACACTGATCAGACACAGACAGACAGGTCAGATGACATCACACACACAGCACACTGATCAGACACAGACAGACAGGTCAGATGACATCACACACAGCACACTGATCAGACACAGGCAGACAGGTCAGATGACATCACACACAGCACACTGATCAGACACAGGCAGACAGGTCAGATGACATCACACACAGCACACTGATCAGACACAGCAGACAGGTCAGATGACATCACACACACCACACTGATCAGACACAGACAGGTCAGATGACATCACACACAGCACACTGATCAGACACAGGCAGACAGGTCAGATGACATCACACACAGCACACTGATCAGACACAGCAGACAGGTCAGATGACATCACACACAGCACACTGATCAGACACAGACAGGTCAGATGACATCACACACACCACACTGATCAGACACAGACAGGTCAGATGACATCACACACACCACACTGATCAGACACAGACAGACAGGTCAGATGACATCACACACAGCACACTGATCAGACACAGACAGGTCAGATGACATCACACACACCACACTGATCAGACACAGACAGACAGGTCAGATGACATCACACACACCACACTGATCAGACACAGACAGGTCAGATGACATCACACACAGCACACTGATCAGACACAGACAGACAGGTCAGATGACATCACACACAGCACACTGATCAGATCAGGAAAACTGTAAACAAACAGCTGTGTGACCGCTGCTTTGTACTGAAGATGGCATTACACACACACACACACACACATATCTGTCTGTCTAGCTATCTATCTATCTCTCTCTCTCTCTCTCTATGGAAATGTGTGTGTGTGTGTGTGTGTGTGTGTGTGTGTGTATCTATATGTCTGTTTCTTCTTCTTTTTTTTAATCTCTTTTATTGTAAAAAAAAAAAAAAAAATCTCATTATCTTACAATGGTATATATAAGAATGTTTCCTTTGTGAGGAAAGAAAAGAAGAAGAAAACATGTAAGAAAAAAAAAAGCCCTGCTCATTGAGAGCAGCGTTCCCACACTGACCATGGTGATGTCCTTGCCGTCGATACGGATGACCCCGGAGTTGATGTCATAGAATCGGAACAGCAGGCGTATGATGGTACTCTTGCCGCTGCCAGTGTGACCCACCTGCACACCACACAGTCCTCTCTTCACTGTTCACTGATGTGTGTGTGTGTGTGTGTGTGTGTCTGTGTGTGTGTCTGTGTATGTGTAACTCTGTGTGTGTGTGTGAATCTGTGTATGTGTGTGTGTTAATCTGAGAGTGCAGGCGTGCATGCGTGCACGCATGTGTGTGTGTGCATGCATGCATGCATGCATGCATACTTGGAAAAGTGTGTCATGTCTGAATGTGTTGGTGCATGTGTGTATGTGCACAAGTGTGCATAATCATATGAGCATACATGTACATCTCTGTAAGTGCAGGCATGCATGGAAGGCATATGTGTGTGTGTGTTGGGTGTACCGGCTGGGAGGTTATTGTGTGTGTGTGTGTGAGGGGGGGGAAATATCTGCATGTGTGAAAATGTGTGTAACTGTGGGCATGTGCATGTGGGCACATTCATTTTGTCTTTTTCATGGGTTTTGCAAAAAAAACCCAAAAACACACACACACACACACAAATTTGCAATGGTTAGGTATTCTAGGTACAGCACAGCCACAAAGCACACCCATGAACAGAACCAACAAACTTTACAGTAACCACCCCTTCACACAAACGCGTGCACGTGTCTCTCCTGACCATACGGGGTCGGTACTGACTGCCTTACGGATGAAAAGGGGCACCGCTTTTTGGTTTACTGATTTGAGAAACAGACCCCAGCTTCCTGACACACAGCCACAAAGTGTTTACTGATTTGAGAAACAGACCCCAGCTTCCTGGCACACAGCCACAAAGCGTTTACTGATTTGAGAAACAGACCCCAGCTTCCTGACACACAGCCACAAAGTGTTTACTGATTTGAGAAACAGACCCCAGCTTCCTGACACACAGCCACAAAGCGTTTACTGATTTGAGAAACAGACCCCAGCTTCCTGGCACACAGTCACAAAGTGTTTACTGATTTGAGAAACAGACCCCAGCTTCCTGACACACAGCCACAAAGCGTTTACTGATTTGAGAAACAGACCCCAGCTTCCTGACACACAGCCACAAAGCGTTTACTGATTTGAGAAACAGACCCCAGCTTCCTGACACACAGCCACAAAGCGTTTACTGATTTGAGAAACAGACCCCAGCTTCCTGACACACAGCCACAAAGCCAGCAGGGATCAGGTAAACCTTTCAGATCTTACCAGCGCTAGAGTCTCTCCGGGCTGGACCACGAAGGAGACATTCTTCAAGATGGCTTTGCTGAAAGCAGAGAAAGAAAACATTCACAAAGACAGCAGTACACAAAGTATCACTGAACACTGAACACTTTAATGTCAATAGCTTTACAGCCCTAATGACATGGGGGTTCATAATACAAATAACAACATGCATCAATAGTAATAATATTGATGAAAACCAAAACCAAAACGAAATCAATCAATCTGTGCAACAAAGTGCAGTTCGACCATCCATTCAAAGTAATGGCATGTAGTGAGAAATAAAAACAAAAACATATATAAATGTATAACATAATATTTTCCATATGAGAGTGACAACACAGATTTCACTTTTCACAATGAGCAACACCTGATACTATTTTATTATTGTTGAGTTTTTTTTCGTCGCATGTTATTCGCTTCTGCAATATATTTTGCAAGTGACTGTAGTGAAGTTTCCTGATTTAAATTAAGCACTCCAAAAATATCTTCATACTTCACAAAGTATCACACAATATACATGAAGGGAGCTGTTGACTGAACTTCCCACCACAATGTGTCAGACAGCAGTACACAAAGTATCACACAATATACATGAACGGAACTGTTGACTGAACTTCCCACCACAATGTGTCAAAGACAGACAGCAGTACACAAAGTATCACACAATATACATGAAGGGAACTGTTGACTGAACTTCCCACCACAATGTGTCAATGAAAGACAGCAGTACACAAAGAATCACACAATACACATGAAGGGAGCTGTTGACTGAACTTCCCACCACAATGTGTCAGACAGCAGTACACAAAGTATCACACAATACACATGAAGGGAGCTGTTGACTGAACTTCCCACCACAATGTGTCAGTCAGCAGTACACAAAGTATCACACAATACACATGAAGGGAGTTGTTGACTGAACTTCCCACCACAAAGTGTCAGTCAGCAGTACACAAAGTATCACACAATATACATGAAGGGAGTTGTTGACTGAACTTCCCACCACAATGTGTCAGACAGCAGTACACAAAGTATCACACAATATACATGAATGGAGCTGTTGACTGAACTTCCCACCACAATGTGTCAAAGACAGCAGTACACAAAGTATCACACAATATACATGAAGGGAGTTGTTTACTGAACTTCCCACCACAATGTGTCAAAGACAGCAGTACACAAAGTATCACACAATATACATGAAGGGAGTTGTTGACTGAACTTCCCACCACAATGTGTCAGACAGCAGTACACAAAGTATCACACAATATACATGAATGGAGCTGTTGACTGAACTTCCCACCACAATGTGTCAATGACAGACAGCAGTACACAAAGTATCACACAATATACATGAAGGGAGCTGTTGACTGAACTTCCCACCACAATGTGTCAGACAGCAGTACACAAAGTATCACACAATATACATGAAGGGAGTTGTTGACTGAACTTCCCACCACAATGTGTCAATGAAAGACAGCAGTACACAAAGTATCACACAATATACATGAAGGGAACTGTTGACTGAACTTCCCACCACAATGTGTCAATGACAGACAGCAGTACACAAAGTATCACACAATATACATGAAGGGAGCTGTTGACTGAACTTCCCACCACAATGTGTCATGACAGACAGCAGTACACAAAGTATCACACAATACACATGAAGGGAGCTGTTGACTGAACTTCCCACCACAATGTGTCATTGAAAGACAGCAGTACACAAAGTATCACACAATATACATGAAGGGAGCTGTTGACTGAACTTCCCACCACAATGTGTCAATGACAGACAGCAGTACACAAAGTATCACACAATATACATGAAGGGAGCTGTTGACTGAACTTCCCACCACAATGTGTCAGACAGCAATACACAAAGTATCACACAATACACATGAAGGGAGCTGTTGACTGAACTTCCCACCACAATGTGTCAATGACAGACAGCAGTACACAAAGTATCACACAATATACATGAAGGGAGTTGTTGACTGAACTTCCCACCACAATGTGTCAAAGACAGCAGTACACAAAGTATCACACAATATACATGAAGGGAGCTGTTGACTGAACTTCCCACCACAATGTGTCAATGGAAGACAGCAGTACACAAAGTATACATAAAGAAACACAATCATCTAGATCCTTTCACCAAAGTTTGGAAATTCCAATGAAGAGGATCAAAATGCCTGTACAACTTTCTGTTATGCATGCTCCCTTGTGCACTCCCTTCGTAAACCTGATGTGTAGAATCTGTTATTTCTTTATGATCTGTTTGCTAACCTTTCCAAACATATCATTCATATATAGATAGACAGATAGATAGATAGATAGATATATCTTTAATCTTGTAGATGACTCATTTTTTCAGACATTGATTTGTCTCCTTATTTCTTCTTTCTTTGTTTATTCCCTTAGTTTCGATCAATGTGTATACATAAATGTTGACAATGAAGGTGTTTACAGAGAAAAAAAGAAGAAATTTTCAAAAGCATTCAGAAAATAATCACAGTCAACAAAAGAAAAGACACACAACCAACCAAATAGGCAAATATATAAGCTTTGTTTGTAGTAAGTTATACCTTAATACAGACAAGTCCTGTGTACAATATGTTACACTTCCAAAGAAATAAGGTCCGTGTGCAAGATGTTACATTTCAGAGCTTGTTTTAATTCAAGTTTAGGCTTCTATCATTTATGATGCTTTCAAGTTTCAAACATTTAACGGTACCAGATTTGTGTCACAAAATGACTTTGCAAAAACAGCATCAAAGGAACAAAGAACCATGTTCATTTGCCAGGAAAAATCACAGAATAAACACAGTCATCACTTGACAAGGAAGAAAATACTGTTATAATTTGCTGGTCATCGTTTAAAGAACCATGTTTAGCTGCCAGGAAAAATCACAGAATAAACACATTCATCACTTGACAAGGAAGAAAATACTGTTATAATTTGCTGGTCATCGTTTAAAGAACCATGTTTAGCTGCCAGGAAAAATCACAGAATAAACACATTCATCACTTGACAAGGAAGAAAACACCGTTATAATTTGCTGATCATCGTTTAAAGAACCATGTTTAGCTGCCAGGAAAAATCACAGAATAAACACATTCATCACTTGACAAGGAAGAAAATACTGTTATAATTTGCTGGTCATCGTTTATCTTCAGCTTATTTCTGCTGACCTCAGAATTTCATGACCAAGAGATTTCCATTTCTTTCAATCAAAATCCTCAGTCAGTTCATGATTGAGAGGTTCTGATTTAACTGTCTTTCAATCAAAATCATCAGTCAGTTCATGATTGAGAGGTTCTGATTTAACTGTCTTTCAATCAAAATCATCAGTCAGTTCATGATTGAGAGGTTCTGATTTAACTGTCTTTCAATCAAAATCCTCAGTCAGTTCATGATTGAGAGGTTTTGATTTAACTGTCTTTCAATCAAAATCCTCAGTCAGTTCATGATTGAGAGGTTTTGATTTAACTGTCTTTCAATCAAAATCCTCAGTCAGTTCATGATTGAGAGGTTCTGATTTAACTGTCTTTCAATCAAAATCCTCAGTCAGTTCATGATTGAGAGGTTCTGATTTAACTGTCTTTCAATCAAAATCCTCAGTCAGTTCATGATTGAGAGGTTCTGATTTAACTGTCTTTCAATCAAAATCATCAGTCAGTTCATGATTGAGAGGTTCTGATTTAACTGTCTTTCAATCAAAATCATCAGTCAGTTCATGATTGAGAGGTTCTGATTTAACTGTCTTTCAATCAAAATCATCAGTCAGTTCATGATTGAGAGGTTCTGATTTAACTGTCTTTCAATCAAAATCAGTCAGTTAGTTCATGATTGAGAGGTTTTGATTTAACTGTCTTTCAATCAAAATCCTCAGTCAGTTCATGATTGAGAGGTTCTGATTTAACTGTCTTTCAATCAAAATCCTCAGTCAGCGTACCTTGGCTCATATCTGAAGGAAACATTTTCAAATTCGATCTTGCCATGTCGGACAACAATATCGTTAGCATCAGGGATGTCCTTCACCTGAACAAAAAACAAATGACATAAGCTCCATTACTTCCGGTCAACAAAATGTACACAGTATACCTGATACATTCACAACACAGTGCACGTAGTCATACATTTTTGCAAGCATACATACACACACACACACACACACACACACACACACACACACACAATACACACTCTTTCAAACATACACAGACAAACACACACTCTCTCTCTCTCTCTCTCAAACACACACACACACACACACACACACACACACACACACACACACACCACACACATGCACACACACACACTACACACAGATATATATATATATATATGACACACATAGATACATACACCCACACAACTTTCACATTCCACATTCCCATCCAGCTTGTCAGAGTAACGTCAATACCTCCACAGTTTTCCCAGTTGCTGTGGACACACTGACGACACTCTGCAACACCTGTTCTTGGAGTTACAGCCATGCCTGATGGTAATCACTTGTTTTGCAGCATACCCCCTTCAGGAGTTTCAATCTCAAGGTCCAGGGTTTGAACCCTGGCCCCCAGGTCCTGCAGGCTGGAGGTGGACATTTTTCCACTCTCCCTGATCTACAGATGTACAGACCTGCCAGCGCCTGAACCCCCTTCATGTGTACCCGCCATGGAAAAGATCACATGCACAGGCTAAAGATCCTGTACTCCATGTCAGTGTTCGGTGGGTTATGGAAACAAGGGCATACCCAGCATGCGCACCGCTGAAAACAGATTATGGCTGCCTACCAGGTAGGGGTAAAACAGTCATACATGTAAAATCCAACTTGTGCAGGCAAATGGGAGTTGCAGCACACAACGGGCGCAATAGCCGAATGGTTAAAGCGTTGGACTTTCAATTTGAGGGTCCTGGGTTCGAATCTCGGTGGCGCCTGGTGGGTAAAGGGTGGAGATTTTTCCGATCTCCCAGGTCAACACATGTGCAGACCTGCTTGTGCCTGAACCCCCTTCATGTGTATACGCACGCAGAAGATCAAATACGCACGTTAAAGATCCTGTAATCCATGTCAGCATTCGGTGGGTTATGGAAACAAGAACATACCCAGCATGCACACCCCCAAAAACGGAGTATGGCTGCCTACACGGCGGGGTAAATAAACAAAACGGTCATACACGTAAAATGTTAAATGTTACAAGTTTGAGTGTGTAGGTGTGCGTGCCTGACATCTGATTGAATGACACAGGAAACGAATGATGAGCGCCCAATGGCAGCCGTCAGTCGGCTCTACCCAGGTAGGCAGCCTGTTGTGTAAATGACTCAGTGTTTGTAAAGCGCTTAGAGCTTGGCCTCTGACCGAGGATAGGCGCTATATAAGTATCCTGATCAAAACAATGGCAGAAGAAGGCGGTGGAACTCAACAGCAGGTCTGTCATTCAGATCTTCTTCGTTCATGGGCTGCAACTCCCACGTTCACTCCGATGTACACCAGTGGGCTTTTAACCCCACCATGTATTTGTAATTGTATTTCTTTTTATCACAACAGATTTCTCTGTGTGAAATTCGGGCAGCTCTCCCCAGGGAGAGCACATCGCTACACTACAGCGTCACCCTTTTTTTTTTCTTTTTTTTTTCCTGCGTGCAGTTTGATTTTTTTTTCCTATCGAAGTGGACTTTTCTACAGAATTTTTCCAGGAACAACCCTTTTGTTGCCGTGGGTTCTTTTACGTGCGCTAAGTGCATGCTAGCATACGGGACCTCGATTTATCGTCTCATCCGAATGACTAGCGTCCAGACCACCACTCAAGGTCTAGTGGAGGGGGAGAAAATATCGGCAGTCGAGCGGTGATTCGAACCAGCGCGCTCAGATTCTCTCGCTTCCTAGACGGACGCGTTACCTCTAGGCCATCACTCCATGTAGGCAGCCATACTCCGTTTTCGGGGGTGTGCATGCTGGGTATGTTCTTGTTTCCATAACCCACCGAACGCTGACATAGATTACAGGATCTTTAACGTGCGTATTTGATCTTCTGCTTGCGTATACACACGAAGGAGGTTCAGGCATAAGCAGGTCTGCACATATGTTGACCTGGAAGATTGCAAAAATCTCCACCCTTTACCCACCAGGCGCCATTACCAAGAGTCAAACCCAGGACCCTTACATTGAAAGTCCAATGCTTTAACCACTCGGCTACTGTGCCCAACATTCAGATGAGATGATAAAGTGCAGCATGCACTAAGCCCAGGTAAAAGAACCCATGGCAACGAAAGGGTTGTCCCTGGCAAAATCGTCTAGAAATTTCACTGTTGTAATAAAACAATTACGCCTGCAGACAGACTAAAAAGACCACACACAACAATGTACACGTGTGACACTGCACTGTGGGAGGTTCTCCCTGAGGCAGTTTGAATTTCACACACACACACACACAAATCAGCTGTGACAAAAGTAATATGATACAAGAGAATATAATACAACAGAAAATGATACAATAGAATACAATACAATACAATACAATGCAGTACAAGACAAGACAAGACAAGACAACACAATACAACACAACACAAGACAAGATCTGAGCACTGTTTGTCAGACTAACCTCAGTGTCTTCAGCCAGCAACTCAAACATGTTCTCCATGTCAATGAAGGCCTGCTGGATCATCCTGCACACACACACACACACACACACACACACACACACACACACACACACAATCATTTAAGTATCCCCTTCACACACACACACACACACACACACACACACACACTGATCTGAGGATTGTCTTTTATGCACACATACATACAAACATACATGCATACATACATACATACACACCACACCACACCCCACCACACACACACACACACACACACAAACACATACACACACACACCCACACACACCAGTACACAGCCAGTTGAGCAGCACAAACACCCCCCTCCCACACCCACACCCACACCCACACCCACCTGTAGTAAGTACCCAACCAGTTGAGCAGCACAAACACCCCCCTCCCACCCCCACCCCCACACCCACCTGTAGTAAGTACCCAACCAGTTGAGCAGCACAAACACCCCCCTCCCACACCCACACCCACACCCACCTGTAGTAAGTACCCAACAAGTTGAGCAGCACAAACACCCCCCTCCCACACCCACACACACCTGTAGTAAGTACCCAACCAGTTGAGCGGCACAAACACCCCCCTCCCACACCCACACCCACCTGTAGTAAGTACCCAACCAGTTGAGCAGCACAAACACCCCCCTCCCACACCCACACCCACCTGTAGTAAGTACCCAACCAGTTGAGCAGCACAAACACCCCCCTCCCACACCCACACCCACCTGTAGTAAGTACCCAACCAGTTGAGCGGCACAAACACCCCCCTCCCACACCCACACCCACCTGTAGTAAGTACCCAACCAGTTGAGCAGCACAAACACCCCCCTCCCACACCCACACCCACCTGTAGTAAGTACCCAACCAGTTGAGCGGCACAAACACCCCCCTCCCACACCCACACACACCTGTAGTAAGTACCCAACCAGTTGAGCGGCACAAACACCCCCCTCCCACACCCACACCCACCTGTAGTAAGTACCCAACCAGTTGAGCGGCACAAACACCCCCCTCCCACACCCACACCCACCTGTAGTAAGTACCCAACCAGTTGAGCGGCACAAACACCCCCCTCCCACACCCACACACACCTGTAGTAAGTACCCAACCAGTTGAGCAGCACAAACACCCCCCTCCCACACCCACACCCACCTGTAGTAAGTACCCAACCAGTTGAGCAGCACAAACACCCCCCTCCCACACCCACACCCACCTGTAGTAAGTACCCAACCAGTTGAGCGGCACAAACACCCCCCTCCCACACCCACACACACACACCTGTAGTAAGTACCCAACCAGTTGAGCGGCACAAACACCCCCCTCCCACACCCACACACACACACCTGTAGTAAGTACCCAACCAGTTGAGCAGCACAAACACCCCCCTCCCACACCCACACCCACCTGTAGTAAGTACCCAACCAGTTGAGCGGCACAAACACCCCCCTCCCACACCCACACCCACCTGTAGTAAGTACCCAACCAGTTGAGCGGCACAAACACCCCCCTCCCACACCCCCCAACCCACACCCACCTGTAGTAAGTACCCAACCAGTTGAGCAGCACAAACACCCCCCTCCCACCCCCACACCCACCTGTAGTAAGTACCCAACCAGTTGAGCGGCACAAACACCCCCCTCCCACACCACACCCACCTGTAGTAAGTACCCAACCAGTTGAGCAGCACAAACACCCCCCTCCCACACCCACACCCACCTGTAGTAAGTACCCAACCAGTTGAGCAGCACAAACACCCCCCTCCCACACCCACACCCACCTGTAGTAAGTACCCAACCAGTTGAGCAGCACAAACACCCCCCTCCCACACCCACACACCCACCTGTAGTAAGTACCCAACCAGTTGAGCGGCACAAAGAGCTGTGCAAGGTAGGTGCCGAAAAGGACGTAGTCGCCGACAGTCAGCTTCAGGCCGGCCACCCCATGCACCACGGCCCAGGCACACAGCAGGGCCCCTGCCATGTAGCCCAGCGTTGTCACCACGTTCTGTGCCGAGTTCAACAGGTTCAGGCTGGCCGTCGACTTCCACTCCGCTTTCTGGTCAACAGGGGTCAACATGGATAGTTATAGTCATCATCATCATCATGACAGTGATGATGACGGTGATGATGATGATGATGATGTTAATAACAATAATAATAATAATAATGATGATGATGATGATGATAATAATAGTGATGATGATGATAATAAAGATGGAGATAATGATAATGATTATAATGATAATAATGATGGTTATAATAATAAGAAGAAGAATTACAATGATATTAATAATAGTAATAATAATAATGATGATAATGATGATGATGATGATGATGATACTAATAATAATGATACTACTACTACCACTACCACCACCACCACCACCACTACTACTACTACAAATTGTAATAATAATGATGGTAGTAACAGTAATATTCATGACAATGGTAACATTAATACTACTACTACTACTACTACTAATGATAATAATAATAATGATCATGGTGATGTCTAAATACTCAAACGCTCAATACTTTTCTAACAATAGTATCATCATCAGCATCAGCCATGTCTTTCCTCTGCATGAAAAATAAATGGCACGAACATTCATGACTCTTTGATCAATTCACCACTCGGAGCAAGACCTGTCCAAAGCCGATTTCACGGAGCTCCACACCTTGTCTCCCTGCTGGAGAACCAAAGCACACATAGTGCTTCACACCATACTGACAGAGAGGCCATAAGGTGAATCAACACATAGTGCTTCACACCATACTGACAGAGAGGCCATAAGGTGAATCAACACATAGTGCTTCACACCATACTGACAGAGAGGCCATAAGGTGAATCAACACATAGTGCTTCACACCATACTGACAGAGAGGCCATAAGGTGAATCAACACATAGTGCTTCACACCATACTGACAGAGAGGCCATAAGGTGAATCAACACATAGTGCTTTATACCATACTGACAGAGAGGCCATAAGGTGAATCAACACATAGTGCTTTACACCATACTGACAGAGAGGCCATAAGGTGAATCAACACATAGTGCTTTACACCATACTGACAGAGAGGCCATAAGGTGAATCAACACATAATGCTTCACACCATACTGACAGAGAGGCCATAAGGTGAATCAACACATAATGCTTTACACCATACTGACAGAGAGGCCATAAGGTGAATCAACACATAATGCTTCACACCATACTGACAGAGAGGCCATAAGGTGAATCAACACATAGTGCTTCACACCATACTGACAGAGAGGCCATAAGGTGAATCAACACATAGTGCTTCACACCATACTGACAGAGAGGCCATAAGGTGAATCAACACATAGTGCTTTACACCATACTGACAGAGAGGCCATAAGGTGAATCAACACATAGTGCTTCACACCATACTGACAGAGAGGCCATAAGGTGAATCAACACATAGTGCTTCACACCATACTGACAGAGAGGCCATAAGGTGAATCAACACATAATGCTTTACACCATACTGACAGAGAGGCCATAAGGTGAATCAACACATAATGCTTCACACCATACTGACAGAGAGGCCATAAGGTGAATCAACACATAATGCTTCACACCATACTGACAGAGAGGCCATAAGGTGAATCAACACATAGTGCTTCACACCATACTGACAGAGAGGCCATAAGGTGAATCAACACATAGTGCTTCACACCATACTGACAGAGAGGCCATAAGGTGAATCAACACATAGTGCTTCACACCATACTGACAGAGAGGCCATAAGGTGAATCAACACATAGTGCTTCACACCATACTGACAGAGAGGCCATAAGGTGAATCAACACATAGTGCTTCACACCATACTGACAGAGAGGCCATAAGGTGAATCAACACATAATGCTTCACACCATACTGACAGAGAGGCCATAAGGTGAATCAACACATAATGCTTCACACCATACTGACAGAGAGGCCATAAGGTGAATCAACACATAGTGCTTTACACCATACTGACAGAGAGGCCATAAGGTGAATCAACACATAGTGCTTCACACCATACTGACAGAGAGGCCATAAGGTGAATCAACACATAGTGCTTTACACCATACTGACAGAGAGGCCATAAGGTGAATCAACACATAGTGCTTCACACCATACTGACAGAGAGGCCATAAGGTGAATCAACACATAATGCTTTACACCATACTGACAGAGAGGCCATAAGGTGAATCAACACATAATGCTTACCTGACATCCGCAGAGAGCACATAAGAAAACAGAAATCAACACATAATGTTTTACCTGATATCTGCCAATGGCACCGTCGTACCTCTCCGTTTCAAAATCTGATGCTCCATAGTATTTAACCTGCAACAGTAAAATGATCACGCTTCAGCTTTTAAGATCCTCTTCTGAATAAACATACAGACAAAGAAGACATTTCATTACAACACAGAAGACATTTCATTACGATATAGAAGACACTTTATTACAACACAGAAGACACTTCATTACGATATAGAAGACACTTCATTTCAATATAGAAGACACTTCATTACAATATAGAAGACACTTTATTACAACACAGAAGACACTTCATTACAATATAGAAGACACTTTATTACAACACAGAAGACACTTCATTACAACATAGAAGACACTTTATTACAACATAGAAGACACTTCATTACAATATAGAAGACACTTTATTACAACACAGAAGACACTTCATTACGATATAGAAGACACTTTATTACAACACAGAAGACACTTCATTACGATATAGAAGACACTTCATTACAATATAGAAGACACTTCATTACAATATAGAAGACACTTCATTACAATATAGAAGACACTTCATTACAATACAGAAGACATTTCATTATGATATAGAAGACACTTCATTACAATATAGAAGACATTTCATTACAATATAGAAGACACTTTATTACAACACAGAAGGCACTTTATTACAACACAGAAGACATTTCATTACAATATAGAAAACATTTCATTACAATACAGAAGACATTTCATTACAACATTGAAAAACCTCTGTGGCAATATCCAACAGTATTTATCAGGAACTGGTCACATTCACTTAAATCACAACAACAGTGACATCAGTTTATGCCAAAGCAACTCTTTTTGTTTTGTTTTGTTTGTTTTTTTAATGGAAGAAATTAGTTCTAGCACACCTCATTCTCGTCACCACGATAATCTGCTGATTCTGTTTGTGTTTGCTGATTCTTTTCGTGGCCTTTCTAAATTTCCAGTTCCAACAGACTGCTGGTGAACATGCATCTTCTTCTTCTTCTTTGTTCGTGGACTGCAACTCCCACGTTCACTCGTACACCAGTGGGATTTTTAGTGTATGACCGTTTTTTTACCCTGCCATATAGGCAGCCATACTCCATTTTCAGGGGTGTGCATGCTGGGCATGTTCTTGTTTCCATAACCCACCAAACGCCGACATGGATTACAGGATCTTTAACATGCGTATTTGATCTTCTGCTTGCGTATACACATGAAACATGCGTCTAAGCTGCCACTGAAATCGTCTAAAGAAATCAACTGCACACATTTTTTTTCCTCTTCACACAGAGACACTCTTTCTTGATTTTCTGAAACAAACACTGACAACAGACATGTCTGTAGCAAACAGTCACAGTGAAGCTGAAACAAACACTGACAACAGACATGTCTGTAGCAAACAGTGAAGCTGAAACAAACACTGACAACAGACATGTCTGTAGCAAACAGTCACAGTGAAGCTGAAACAAACACTGACAACAGACATGTCTGTAGCAAACAGTCACAGTGAAGCTGAAACAAACACTGACAACAGACATGTCTGTAGCAAACAGTCACAGTGAAGCTGAAACAAACACTGACAACAGACATGTCTGTAGCAAACAGTCACAGTGAAGCTGAAACAAACACTGACAACAGATTTGTCTGTAGCAAACAGTCACAGTGAAGCTGAAACAAACACTGACAACAGACATGTCTGTAGCAAA
>NC_134877.1:1423169-1428169 GCF_041734735.1 Babylonia areolata
ATATGATGACCTGTCAACAGTCAGGTACACTTACCTGTGCTGGTGGATAAACTGTCTGACCTGGATATGATGACCTGTCAACAGTCAGGTACACTTACCTGTGCTGGTGGATAAACTGTCTGACCTGGATACGATGACCTGTCAACAGTCAGGTACACTTACCTGTGCTGGTGGATAAACTGTCTGACCTGGATATGATGACCTGTCAACAGTCAGGTACACTTACCTGTGCTGGTGGATAAACTGTCTGACCTGGATATGATGACCTGTCAACAGTCAGGTACACTTACCTGTGCTGGTGGATAAACTGTCTGACCTAGATATGATGACCTGTCAACAGTCAGGTACACTTACCTGTGCTGGTGGATAAACTGTCTGACCTGGATATGATGACCTGTCAACAGTCAGGTACACTTACCTGTGCTGGTGGATAAACTGTCTGACCTGGATATGATGACCTGTCAACAGTCAGGTACACTTACCTGTGCATGGCTGAACAGTCTGACATGGATGCCATGACCTCTGAACTGACACACTTCAGTCAGACACACAACATACACGTACCTGTGCAGGTGGTTGAACAATTTGACCTGGATGCGACGTGTGGTGAACTGCTGAACTTTGATCCACATCAAAGAGCGTAGATTATTCAGCGCACCAGATGTTCCTAAATAGAAAAAAAAAAATCCAAATGTCAAACAATATAAATTCTCTTTCCATTGATTTTTATGATTTCAGGCATCACTGCAGCATTAAAGACAGCCTTTCAATATGCATTCAGTCACAAATGGTTTTCAGCCAAATCTTGAACTTTCATGATAATAATATCGCACATTTTTCACCTTAATAAATCATGTCATCCACACGTAAGTGTTTGCTACTTTCAGAGCCAGCAACACTTGTTTCAAACCCACGGCAGTTTGGTTCTTCTCTTGAGTATGATTTCACACCCACCAAATATAGATGACTTTTTATCGCTGTTCAATTTCTTTGTGACACAATGGACCCAAGGATATCAATAAATTCACTAAAAACAAACACGCTGAGTCACTCACTTAGATCAGCTTGTAAGTACATGGCAAAAAAAAAAAAAAAAGCCTTAAGTTGTTTTTAATCAGCCATCATCAGTCTGATATGCTGACATAGTTATCACCATCTTCATTTCCATCAACACTACTATTTGTACACTCTGACAAAAGTGGTGGCTCAACAGCCAGAGCACAGATTCTCCCCCAGCTTTCCCGAGTCCTGAGTTCCATCCCCAGTTTCAGCACACCTGCTGGGTCAAGGGTGGAGATTTTTCCAATATCCCAGGTCATCAAATGTGCTGTCCTGCTAGCGCCCCGATCTCCGTTGTGTGCATGCACATGCACAAGACAAATACGCACAACGCACACCCTGTAATCCACGTCAGCGTTGATGAGTTATGGAATCAAGAACATACCCAGCATTCACGCCTCTGAAAACAGAGTATGGCTGCCTACATGGTTGGGTAAAGACAGGAATTCACGTAAAAGAACAGCTGTACACATGAGTAAGCATGGGAGTTGCAGCCCACAAACACAAAAGAAGAAGACAACTGCATGAACACCACAGAGTCCTTAGCAGTGCCCCCTCCTTGAGAAATATGAATCCCACGTAGATCATGATAGTACTTACCAGTGCCCCCTCCCTTCAGAAATATGAATCCCACGTAGATCATGATAGTACTTACCTGTGCCCCCTCCCTTGAGAAATATGAATCCCACATAGATCATGATAGTACTTACCAGTGCCCCCTCCCTTCAGAAATATGAATCCCACGTAGATCATGATAGTACTTACCTGTGCCCCCTCCCTTGAGAAATATGAATCCCACGTAGATCATGATAGTACTTACCTGTGCCCCCTCCCTTGAGAAATATGAATCCCACATAGATCATGATAGTACTTACCAGTGCCCCCTCCCTTCAGAAATATGAACCCCACGTAGATCATGATAAAGTCCCAGCGGAACTTCAGCTCTTCCCTCTCTGTCGACTGTGGGGTGACTGTCAGGCTGTTCACTGTCACACACACACACACACATATGCAAGTACACACACACAAGTACAGACTCACACACACACACACACACACACACACTTACATGTACACATTTATCTTAGATAGAACAGAATCAATCTCATTTTTTAATCTGACAAACATATCTATGCAGAAGACTGTAAGAAGGTCAATGGCATATATGTACTGCTGGACATGGGCACAAACACACTGAAGACACACTGACCTATATATTTGCTGTACAGAGGCACAAACACACTGAGGACACACACTGACCTATATATTTGCTGTACAGAGGCACAAACACACTGAAGACACACACACTGACCTATATATTTGCTGTACAGAGGTACAAACACACTGAGGACACACACACTGACCTATATATTTGCTGTACAGAGGCACAAACACACTGAAGACACACACTGACCTATATATTTGCTGTACAGAGGCACAAACACACTGAGGACACACACACTGACCTATATATTTGCTGTACAGAGGCACAAACACACTGAGGACACACACTGACCTATATATTTGCTGTACAGAGGCACAAACACACTGAGGACACACACTGATCTATGTACTTGCTGTACAGAGGCACAAACACACTGAAGACACACACTGACCTATATATTTGCTGTACAGAGGCACAAACACACTGAGGACACACACTGACCTATATATTTGCTGTACAGAGGTACAAAAACACTGAGGACACACACACTGACCTATATATTTGCTGTACAGAGGCACAAACACACTGAGGACACACACACTGACCTATATATTTGCTGTACAGAGGCACAAACACATTGAGGACACACACACTGACCTATATATTTGCTGTACAGAGGCACAAACACACTGAGGACACACACACTGACCTATATATTTGCTGTACAGAGGCACAAACACACTGAAGACACACACACTGACCTATATATTTGCTGTACAGAGGCACAAACACACTGAAGACACACACACTGACCTATATATTTGCTGTACAGAGGCACAAACACACTGAGGACACACACTGACCTATATATTTGCTGTACAGAGGCACAAACACACTGAAGACACACACACTGACCTATATATTTGCTGTACAGAGGTACAAACACACTGAGACACACACACTGACCTATATATTTGCTGTACAGAGGCACAAACACACTGAAGACACACACTGACCTATATATTTGCTGTACAGAGGCACAAACACACTGAGGACACACACACTGACCTATATATTTGCTGTACAGAGGCACAAACACACTGAGGACACACACTGACCTATATATTTGCTGTACAGAGGCACAAACACACTGAGGACACACACTGATCTATTACTTGCTGTACAGAGGCACAAACACACTGAGGACACACACTGACCTATATATTTGCTGTACAGAGGCACAAACACACTGAAGACACACACACTGACCTATGTACTTGCTGTACAGAGGCACAAACACGTTCAGAACACGGCCGGCGGCCAGGATAAGGAGACAGAGGACGACCGTCAGCTGCAAGAAGATGTTGCCTTTGGGCCACACGTAGGGCATCATCAGCTTCACCTTGGACCACACGTTGGACCAGGTGGATGTCGATTGCTGGGCACTGCTCCCACCGCTGTCAGCCTGCCAGGAAAACAACACGTTTCTTAATGTCATCTCTGGGCATTGCTCCCACCGCTGTCAGCCTGCCGGGAAAACAACACGTTTCTTAATGTCATCTCTGGGCGTTGCTCCCACCGCTGTCAGCCTGCCGGGAAAACAACACGTTTCTTAATGTCATCTCTGGGCACTGCTCCCACCGCTGTCAGCCTGCCGGGAAAACAACACGTTTCTTAATGTCATCTCTGGGCACTGCTCCCACCGCTGTCAGCCTGCCGGGAAAACAACACGTTTCTTAATGTCATTCACTGGGCGTTGCTCCCACCGCTGTCAGCCTGCCGGGAAAACAACACGTTTCTTAATGTCATCTCTGGGCACTGCTCCCACCGCTGTCAGCCTGCCAGGAAAACAACACGTTTCTTAATGTCATCTCTGGGCACTGCTCCCACTGCTGTCAGCCTGCCGGGAAAACAACACGTTTCTTAATGTCATTCACTGGGCACTGTTCCCACCGCTGTCAGCCTGCCGGGAAAACAACACGTTTCTTAATGTCATTCACTGGGCACTGTTCCCACCACTGTCAACCTGCCGGGAAAACAACACGTTTCTCAATGCTGTGTGCATGTCTTGGGATTGTGCCATGTTGTGTGGGCTGCCAGATGGTTCTGCGGACATCTCAAAATTGCCTGATAATCTGACCTCATGTTTGCTCCATTCACACCAACAGTTCAATGGTCTGTAGTTAAAAAAATTGCTTCCTTCATTTCTCAAACCCCTCCCCCCTCTCCTCCAATTCCCTGCACCCACCTTCCCCCCCCCCCCCCCCCCCCCCCAAAAAAAAAAAAAAAAAAAAAGAAAACGAAACATAAAACTACCTTACTTTTGACAAACAAAAAATGCCATATTTTTTCCTGGATCATCACACTCTGCATCTCCCCCATCCCCTCCCTCCCCCTGTTGTATCATCTCATCACGCCTTTCTCTCCAAGGGACTGAGGGGAAACAGGCTGACAGACAAAAGGACCAAGCACTACGCACAACGTTTCAACACAACACTACACACAACGTTTCAGCACAACACTACACACAACGTTTCAACACAACACTACACACAACGTTTCAACACAACACTACACACAACGTTTCAGCACAACACTACACACAACCTTTCAGCACAACACTACACACAACGTTTCAACACAACACAACAACGTTTCAGCACAACACTACACACAATGTTTCAACACAACACAACAACGTTTCAACACAACACTACACACAACGTTTCAGCACAACACTACACACAACGTTTCAACACAACACAACAACGTTTCA
>NC_134877.1:1433169-1525669 GCF_041734735.1 Babylonia areolata
TATGCGGTGACTCCACGCAGTGGGTTTTATTAGAGTTATCTCCCTCGTTATCTGTTTTTCTGCTGTTTCATGCCCTCATCTGAACCCCACTCACCCCCCACCTCCACAGAAAATGGGCTGTTTCGAGAATGAGTAAGCGATATCACTTTTACGCAGTACTGATAGCAGAATTATCTAGATGATACGTGACTTAGAATTTTGCGGTCATTTCCTGTTTACAGGTGTGGTTTTTTTGGTTTTTTTTGGTTTTTTCTGAATTGCAATGTCTGTGAACCGTGTTTCTCTCCAATGTCTCTGTCTCCGCCCAATTACCCTGTCACCAGACACAACAACCACTCGGTAGGATGGAGCTCACGACCTTATGAAAAGGATGGAGGTTAACGTCCTATTGGCCAATGCCCCCAAGGTCAAGTTGTTCCCGTCCAGGGCAGTGTGACCCTTCGGCAAAGAGCCGTTAAGGTCAACATGTTCAGGGCTGGTCAAGCCCTCGAATGATCGAGAACTTTCACCAACACATCTCGATATATATTTTTCCTCCAATGATCTTTCTGTCTCTGTCTCTGTCTCTGTCTCTCTCTCTCCTTTGCAGGTGCCTGTCTCTCACGATCCCTCTCAACGTATATAATTATAATGAGGAATTTCAGTTCCCTTGATTACATATTGTTTTCAATTCATGCCGGCTTCCTTTTGTGCAAATACCTGTCTTTTGTCGTCTGTCTGTCGATCTGTCTCTGGCTCCTCTCAGTAGTGAATTTTTTGTTTGTTTGTTTGTTTGTTTTTGTTTTGTTTTTGTTTGTTTTTTAATTCTGTACAAATGCAGTGTAAGGACTTAAGAACACCGGTACTACGTGTGTATATGCTTCCGTCGTAGTAATGCCTTATCTTGACTTCAGTCTCCGTCTGGAGCTCTAAAGAACTTGTTTCGACCATTTTACTTTCGCCAATTTTTGAAGACGCATCTGATTGTTATCTTATGTTGAAAATGTTTTTTTGTGTGTGTCGTCTTTTTTTGTTCTATACAATGATTTCTTACAGATGAAGAGCACTTTTTTCTTTATTTTTTTATTTCTTTATTTTTATTTATTTTTTGTTGTTGTTGTTTGTTTGTTTGTTGTTGTTGTTTGCTACTATAAGTATATCAGTAGATGTGTTAGATTCTGGAATGCTTCATGGTTATATAGATATACAGGCTGCAATTTGAAGCAAAAAGAAAAGACAGGATCTAGGAAGCTTAAAACTCACAACTGTTTGAAAATTTATTTTATTACTTGTTTAGGAATGTGTTATTCTCGTAATTTTGCTCACCAGAACACTTCAGTTCAAGTGCACTGCAGTTTCAAGGCCTGACTAGAAACTGTTGGGTTACGCTGCTGGTCAGGCATCTGCTTGGCAGATGTGGTGTAGCGTATATGGATTTATCCGAACGCAGTGACACCTCCTTGAGCTACTGAAACTGAAACTGCAGTTTCAGTTCCATCTTTGCGGCAAACCCCATAATTATCAGGAAAACCGGGTCGGTTGGAAAACTCAACAGCTCTTCTGCACTAGCTGGTGACGTCACCTCGGCCCCGCGAGCAGTCCGTCCACACCCATGCAGGTGCAGTGTGAACATAGATTTCTTGCTCTCACATATGAGTTCGACCGACAAAGAGAGTGATCAGTGGTAAGGATTTGATTTGAATGTTCAAATCAAATCACTGAATAAATCAAATCAAAAAACGCTTTATTAATCCACATGCATGAAAGTTAACCTGTGCAATCATATAGGGTCGTTATAGCAAGAACACAGACATAATATCGTGTGATCATGTACACCATAAAAAGGAATTAATTCTAGTCACACATAAAATCTACACCTGTCGATCATTATACTGACTCGCGGTAAAAATAACACCGGGACCGTGGCTGAACAACAACCTGACAACAGCAACAACAACATTGCAACCACACACACACACACACACACACACACACATGCACGCACGCACTGACGTGCGCATTCACGCACGCATGTTCGTTCACTTCTTTAATTTCGACGTCTTTCCACTCAGTCTCAGTAGCCGCGTCAGTGTCAGTGCATGCGCGTCAGTGCGCGTGCGCGCGCGCGCGCGTTTGTGTGTAAAAAAAAACAGAAGTGTATTTGTATTTTATGTGTATTTGACTGCGCTTTCATATCTGTGAGTGTGTGTGTGTGGCGGTGTATGTGTGTGTTGGGGGCTCATGTACGTTTATGTGTATTTGACTGTGCTTTCATATCTGTGAAACTGCATGTTTGGTGCATAGGCCTATCTGTTATGCATATGTGTGTGTGTGTGTGTGTGTGTGAATGTGTGTCTGAATTTTTTACATTTATTTGCTTATTTATCATCATTGTTGTCTTTTTTAATTTTTTTTAATTTATTTATTTATTTATTTATTATTTATTGAATTATATTATTATTATTTAGTTATTTTCTTTTTGTTTTGTTTTTTGTATGCTTATAGTTGACTTCATCAAGTTTTTGCGCCTATACATATTATTATTAGTAGTAGTAGTTCTTTTTTTATGTATTTATTTCTTTATTTTTCTCAAGGCCTGACTAAGCGCGTCAGTTGGGTTACGCTGCTGGTCAGGCATCTGCTTGGCAGATGTGGTGTAGCGTATATGGATTTGTCCGAACGCAGTGACGCCTTGAGCTACCGAAACTGAAAGTGAAGACGTGAAAGTTCCCGTGGGAAAACCTGGCGGTAAAGAAGAACAGCAATATTTATAGACCTGTCGTCACCACTGGCATGCAAGTCTTCCTTCCAGCTGGACGTGATTCCCCACGTCTGCTGAACCACACATTTCCCTCCCTTGTCAGTGGTCTGCGCTGACATCATGATTATAGAACTTTTACGGTACCACACACACACACACACACACACACACATACACACGCTCGTACGCACGCCCCCCACCGACCACCCTCCCGGCTCACCCACACACACACACACACACACGCACACACGTAACACTGACATGCACACTGCACGCACACCGGGACACTTCAGTGACACGCACACACACATACGCACACACACACACGTACATGCACACACACACTGACACACACACACACACACACGCGCGCGCGCGCGCGCGCGCACGCACACACACACACACACACACACGTAAGATCGTGAGAAACATCTCACTGACTATTTAAAAGACTCGATGGACAGTAATGCTACTCGCCTGTTGTCTATTAATCTACTGCTTCATTTATAGTATTCAAGTAATGTTGTGTGCATTCTTGCGTTGGCTGTGTAGGTATACTTGTGGTATACGGGTAAATACTATGACGTCCGGTGTTTGCAAAACGTTTTCTTTCTCAGTCTTCCCTTTTTTTTCAGATTCACCTATTTCTTTGCTCGGATGGCTTGATGCTTAAGAGAGAGAGAGAGAGAGAAGTAGCTACTACTTATTCAATGTACGTTGCATTATCCAATAAAATTTTTACTTACACACACACACACACACACACACACACACAGCCAGAGAGAGAGAGGGAATGTGGAGAAAAAAAAAGTAGTGCTAGCTGACTGCTTTGTCCTAAAAAAAAATTTTAAACAGACATTTTGACTCGACTCACTGACTTGATTCACACTCTACAAGTGGAATGTAATTATCCTACTTGCAAATTATACTTTGGTACAAGAAGCAGCGCAGCGGTAATTTCCCTTTGGGATTTTTTTTTTTTTTCCATGCGAAATCGAGAATCAACGTTCTGTTTTTATAGATGGTTGGGGAGGGAGAGGGAATTGGAAGGGGTGGGGAGGGGGGGGGGGGGGGGCAGTCTATACAGACATGATCTCCAATGCGAAACTGAAACCGAAAATAGGCTTCAACCCGAAACAAAAACGGGTTTTCCCGATAACACAAGAAGGTCGACGTGTGCACGAGTATAAATTGTGTCTGTCTCGGCTGTTTGTCATTCTTTTGCTCCGCCTCCCAGCGGAAACAAGGAATTGTGAATGCAGACCTGTTTTGTTTTGTTTTTACACTGGTAAGTTCCCCTTTGGTTTGTCTCTGTGTTGATTTATCATGGCATATGCGAGCAATATACGAAGACAAAGCAACAACATATACGTATGATTTGCACTAATTCGTTTACATTTTTAAGAACCGTTTTTTTGAGAATTGATTTGTTGTTCGTTTACATTTTGTAACAATCTATGCGATGTATATGTACACAACGATCAGTTTCAATTTGTTTAAGAATTAATGCTATTTTGGCCTATCTTCCTGAGTTTCTCCCCCTTTTTCTCTGTCATGCACAGACACACTCACATGATACGATCTTCCTGTCATTTCTCTCTCATGTCCATGGAGAGTGTACTAACTTTGAATGCAAAACAAACAAACTAAACAAACAAAAAAAAAGAAGCAAAAATCTACTTTGTTCACACAGGTTCGTTGTCATTCATCTGTAACCTGCATGGTACTTGAAAGGACCTTTGCTCAATATATAGTAAGCACAGCAGTGCACGCACATGCCAGCAGATATTACAATAGGCCTTTTTTTTTTTTTTTTTTTTTTTTTTTTTAATGACACAAGCCCTTTGACCTTCTGGTCCAATGTCCACAGGGTCGATAGTCTCAACTCTGCACATTTGCTCTGTTGAGGTCAGTGCATGTTAATTGTGTCATATAGCATGTGTGAGCCCACTGATATCCTCACACCAACCCCCAGTTTCTGGGCTCTTCTTCTTCATCTTCTTCTTCATCTTCATCTTCTTCTTCATCATTTTCTTCTTCATCTTCTTCTTCATCTTCTTCTTCATCTTCTTCATCATCATCATCATCTTCTTCTTCTTCTTCTTCTTCTTCTTCTTCTTCTTCTTCTTCTTCTTCATCTTCTTCTTCTTCTTCTTCTTCTTCTTCTCCTTCACCTTCTTCTTCACCTTCTTCTTCATCTTCTTCTTCATCTTCTCCTTCACCTTCTTCTTCACCTTCTTCTTCATCTTCTTCTTCTTCATCTTCTTCTTCATCTTCTTCTTCATCTTCTTCTTCTTCTTCTTCTTCATCTTCTTCTTCTTCTTCTTCTTCTTCTCCTTCACCTTCTTCTTCACCTTCTTCTTCATCATCATGTTCTTCTTCATCTTCTTCTTCTCCCCAACTCTGTGAAGAGTCAGTGGGGCGCCGCACAGAACTGTTCACACCAGATTCTTTCCTCCAGGTCTGTCAGTTGTGCGTCAAAGCCTGGGCCTCTGCCTGGGATGGTCAGTCCCATTCTCTTGTGGCGGGTGTTGATGTCAAACCTGCTTAAAATGAAAAAAAAAAAAACCAACAAAATATAAAATAAAACATGCAGAATTAGTGCACGGTGCCTCTGGAAGTATGATAATCCATACACTGTCCAGTATACATACATGCACATGTATGGGTGTTTGCATAATTATGCACACACAGTTATACACTCATGCACACACAGACACACAGATCATACACCTGTATTTGTGAACATGGCTGTACAGTCACAGAGTTTTTAAAAAATGAAACAACAGCAACAAACCAACAACATCATGTTGTGCTAGCTTCTGCTTTGTATGCCCATTCATGCTAATTTTACAGTTTCAGTCACAAAAAGCTGATATTTTTTTCAACATTTTCTTGTGCAAAGTTCCTTCATTTTCTTCTTCCGTGCAGTTTTCTAACCTCCATTTCCTTCTGCAATCTCTCTCTCTCTATATATATATTGATATATATTGATATATATTGATCTATTTCTCTTTTCTCTATCTGTTCTTCTGGTTTCTTTACCTGGCCGTTAGTTTGGCTTTCCCACAGGCATTGGTAAATGACACACTAGGCTGGACATGGTTGATCCACTTTCCACAGGCATTGGTAAATGACACACTAGGCTGGACATGGTTGATCCACTTTCCACAGGTATTGGTAAATGACACACTAGGCTGGACATGGTTGATCCACTTTCCACAGGTATTGGTAAATGACACACTAGGCTGGACATGGTTGATCCACTTTCCACAGGTATTGGTAAATGACACACTAGGCTGGACATGGTTGATCCACTTTCCACAGGTGTTGGTAAATGATACACTTGGCTTGACATGGATGATCCCCTTTCCACAGGTATTGGTAAATGATACACTAGGCTGGACATGGTTGTTCCACTTTCCACAGGTATTGGTAAATGATACACTAGGCTGGACATGGTTGATCCACTTTCCACAGGTATTGGTGAATGATACACTAGGCTGGACATGGTTGATCCACTTTCCACAGGTATTGGTAAATGATATCCACTTTCCACAGGTATTGGTAAATGATACACTAGGCTGGACATGGTTGATCCACTTTCCACAGGTATTGGTAAATGATGCACTAGGCTGGACATGGTTGATCCACTTTCCACAGGTATTGGTAAATGACACACTAGGCTGGACATGGTTGATCCACTTTCCACAGGTATTGGTAAATGATATACTAGGCTGGACATGGTTGATCCACTTTCCACAGGTATTGGTAAATGATACACTAGGCTGGACATGGTTGATCCACTTTCCACAGGTATTGGTAAATGATATACTAGGCTGGACATGGTTGATCCACTTTCCACAGGTATTGGTAAATGACACACTAGGCTGGACATGGTTGATCCACTTTCCACAGGTATTGGTAAATGATATACTAGGCTGGACATGGTTGATCCACTTTCCACAGGTATTGGTAAATGATACACTAGGCTGGACATGGTTGATCCACTTTCCACAGGTATTGGTAAATGACACACTAGGCTGGACATGGTTGTTCCACTTTCCACAGGTGTTGGTGAATGATACACTGGGCTGGACATGGTTGATCCACTTTCCACAGGTATTGGTAAATGATATCCACTTTCCACAGGTATTGGTGAATGATATACTGGGCTGCACAGGGTTGTTCCACTTTCCACAGGTATTGGTAAATGATACAATAGGCTGGACATGGTTGATCCACTTTCCACAGGTATTGGTAAATGATATACTAGGCTGGACATGGTTGATCCACTTTCAAACGGTTTTCATCTTTAAAATATTGTTCAAGGTTGTTGTTTTTATCATGTTAATTTCTTGTGAAATCCTATATGCATTTGTTTATTGAAACTCTGTGTGTGTGTGTGTGTGTGTGTGTGTGTGAGAGAGAGAGAGAGAGAGACCCCATCCCAAATACAACCACACCCAGACCCATTGATGTTGTCTGCTCCTACCTGCCAGCAGTCCACGAAGAGACATACACTGACACCAGCTGCCATGGGACAGTCCAGCAGGAAGGACCCAGGGCTGTTGTTAGGGAATTGTTATCAAACCAACAGTTATCACAGCAACATGTATTCAGTCTGGATCCACTGCAGTACTCACCACATCAACATTCATCATGACAAGAACTGCATATTTCCCAGACAGGCTGATTGTGGGGTGGGGTGGACTGGGGTGGTGTGGGAGGGGGGGTGGGGGGGCAATGTGCAGCCTTGATGACAGCTAATGGAAAGCTGTAGAAATACTGCTGTATGAACTGCAATGCATTTGGGGTGGAAAGCATCAGACTCTTCATCCAAGCAAAAACTGCACACGCACCAAAAAAAAAAAAAAAAAAAAAAAAATCCCCCCCCCCCCCCCCGAATCCAAAAAAGAGGTGCCAGGTTGCTGTAAACACACTGTGATCAGTACCACTATCTCACATCGCTTGATTTGTGCACAATCTGAAACTCTTGTGTTCACCTATTTTCCACCAGAAAGTTTGACAAAATGACACACAGTGTTTTTAAAAGCAACCTGGTTTGAGTATATCATGCCACTGGTTCAAAAATGGAGCATTATTTTTGTTATTGCCCAGTTATTGATTCAGCTGTAAGGAGGGGTGGGGTTGGGGGCTACATACAGGTGTGTTTAGCAATGTAATGGGATCAAAAGGTAAAGAGAGAAACTCTTATTTCATGGAAACACGTTTTGTCCTGTCGTGCTGACTGCTGCAGTGTCACAGAAGGTGTAGGCAGAGGCAATGGCAAGTCAGGACAACAAGGCCAGCATGAAAGACAAGCTGGACCTCCTGAGGAAAACTGCTCCCCACATCAGCAAGATGCTCATCCCCTCTGCAGTCATTTCTAAACTGGGCAGTCTGCTGAATCGTAAGTACAGTGGAGTCATTTCTAAACTGAATGTTCTGCTGCATCGTAAGTACAGTGTAGTACACTCAGCTGACACTGCCTGCCCCTGTGATGCCATGACTTCAGTGTGTTGCAAGCAGGGCCACACAGAAGGGCTTGCAGGGCTATGTCATGTTCCTCTGGGGTCAATGTTGTTTCACACTGATTAGGGGTTGCCACACAGAAGGGCTTGCAGGGCTATGTCATGTTCCTCTGGGGTCATTGTTGCTTCACACTGATTAGGGGTTGCCACACAGAAGGGCTTGCAGGGCTATGTCATGTTCCTCTGGGGTCATTGTTGCTTCACACTGATTAGGGGTTGCCACACAGAAGGGCTTGCAGGGCTATGTCATGTTCCTCTGGGGTCATTGTTTCACACTGATTAGGGGTTGCCACACAGAAGGGCTAGCAGGGCTATGTCATGTTCCTCTGGGGTCATTGTTTCACACTGATTAGGGGTTGCCACACAGAAGGGCTTGCAGGGCTATGTCATGTTCCTCTGGGGTCATTGTTGCTTCACACTGATTAGGGGTTGCCACACAGAAGGGCTTGCAGGGCTATGTCATGTTCCTCTGGGGTCATTGTTGTTTCACACTGATTAGGGGTTGCCACACAGAAGGGCTTGCAGGGCTATGTCATGTTCCTCTGGGGTCATTGTTGCTTCACACTGATTAGGGGTTGCCACACAGAAGGGCTTGCAGGGCTATGTCATGTTCCTCTGGGGTCATTGTTTCTTCACACTGATTAGGGGTTGCCACACAGAAGGGCTTGCAGGGCTGTGTCATGTTCCTCTGGGGTCATTGTTGTTTCTCACTGATTAGGGGTTGCCACACAGAAGGGCTTGCAGGGCTATGTCATGTTCCTCTGGGGTCATTGTTGCTTCACACTGATTAGGGGTTGCCACACAGAAGGGCTTGCAGGGCTATGTCATGTTCCTCTGGGGTCATTGTTGCTTCACACTGATTAGGGGTTGCCACACAGAAGGGCTTGCAGGGCTATGTCATGTTCCTCTGGGGTCATTGTTGCTTCACACTGATTAGGGGTTGCCACACAGAAGGGCTTGCAGGGCTATGTCATGTTCCTCTGGGGTCATTGTTGCTTCACACTGATAAGGGGTTGCCACACAGAAGGGCTTGCAGGGCTTGTTTTAACACAGCAATAAAGCTGTTTTTGTGTTATGATCAGTCTGATTTCATCAAACACACGAGCCTTTTTTTGTTGTTGTTGTTGTTGTTGTTTAATCCTGCTTCTTTAGTTTCATTTTAAGAACTCAGTTATTTGCAATGATTTAACAGTTTTCCTTTTGTGACTTGCTTTGGGTGTGTGTGTGTGTGCGTTTGCATGTGTGTGTGTGTGTGTGTGTGTGTGTGTGTACATGTGTGTGTGTGTGTGTGTAATGTAAAGATCGGTTTCAGTATCTCAAGGAGACGTCACAGTGTTGGGACAAATCCATATAGGCAACACCACATGAGCAAGGCAGACGGCTGACATCAGCGTGACCCTTGCACCAGTCAGGCCTTCAGTGTGTGCTTATACACAAAGTGAATTCCTTCCATGGAATTTTGCCAGAGGATACTCGTGTTGCCATGGGTTATTTTCCAGTGTGCCAAGTGCATGCTGCACACAGGACCTGGGTTTAACATCACATCGGAATGACATGACACTCATTTTGATTTTCCAGACTTGGGAGAAAGAGCGAGAGTGGGATTTGAACCCAGACCCCATTGGACTCTGTATTGGTAGATGAGCACCTCGACCATTCTGCCAACATCCTCCATGTATCTGTCTATCTGTCTGTCTATCTCTCTATCCCTCTCTCTCTCTCTGTATTGGTAGATAAGCACCTCGACCATTCTGCCAACATCCTCCATGTATCTGTCTATCTGTCTGTCTATCTCTCTATCCCTCTCTCTCTCTCTGTATTGGTAGATAAGCACCTCGACCATTCTGCCAACATCCTCCATGTATCTGTCTATCTGTCTGTCTATCTCTCTATCCCTCTCTCTCTCTCTGTATTGGTAGATGAGCACCTTGACCATTCTGCCAACATCCTCCATGTATCTGTCTGTCTGTCTGTCTATCTCTCTATCCCTCTCTCTCTCTCTGTATTGGTAGATAAGCACCTCGACCATTCTGCCAACATCCTCCATGTATCTGTCTGTCTGTCTGTCTATCTCTCTATCCCTCTCTCTCTCTCTGTATTGGTAGATAAGCACCTTGACCATTCTGCCAACATCCTCCATGTATCTGTCTATCTGTCTGTCTATCTCTCTATCCCTCTCTCTCTCTGTATTGGTAGATAAGCACCTTGACCATTCTGCCAACATCCTCCATGTATCTGTCTATCTGTCTGTCTATCTCTCTATCCCTCTCTCTCTCTGTATTGGTAGATAAGCACCTCGACCATTCTGCCAACATCCTCCATGTATCTGTCTGTCTGTCTGTCTATCTCTCTATCCCTCTCTCTCTCTCTGTATTGGTAGATAAGCACCTTGACCATTCTGCCAACATCCTCCATGTATCTGTCTATCTGTCTGTCTATCTCTCTATCCCTCTCTCTCTCTCTGTATTGGTAGATAAGCACCTCGACCATTCTGCCAACATCCTCCATGTATCTGTCTATCTGTCTGTCTATCTCTCTATCCCTCTCTCTCTCTCTGTATTGGTAGATAAGCACCTCGACCATTCTGCCAACATCCTCCATGTATCTGTCTATCTGTCTGTCTATCTCTCTATCCCTCTCTCTCTCTCTGTATTGGTAGATAAGCACCTCGACCATTCTGCCAACATCCTCCATGTATCTGTCTATCTGTCTGTCTATCTCTCTCTCTCTCTCTGTATTGGTAGATAAGCACCTCGACCATTCTGCCAACATCCTCCATGTATCTGTCTATCTGTCTGTCTATCTCTCTATCCCTCTCTCTCTCTCTGTATTGGTAGATAAGCACCTCGACCATTCTGCCAACATCCTCCATGTATCTGTCTATCTGTCTGTCTATCTCTCTATCCCTCTCTCTCTCTCTGTATTGGTAGATAAGCACCTCGACCATTCTGCCAACATCCTCCATGTATCTGTCTATCTGTCTGTCTATCTCTCTATCCCTCTCTCTCTCTCTGTATTGGTAGATAAGCACCTCGACCATTCTGCCAACATCCTCCATGTATCTGTCTATCTGTCTGTCTATCTCTCTATCCCTCTCTCTCTCTCTGTATTGGTAGATAAGCACCTCGACCATTCTGCCAACATCCTCCATGTATCTGTCTATCTGTCTGTCTATCTCTCTATCCCTCTCTCTCTCTCTGTATTGGTAGATAAGCACCTCGACCATTCTGCCAACATCCTCCATGTATCTGTCTGTCTGTCTGTCTATCTCTCTATCCCTCTCTCTCTCTCTGTATTGGTAGATAAGCACCTCGACCATTCTGCCAACATCCTCCATGTATCTGTCTGTCTGTCTGTCTATCTCTCTATCCCTCTCTCTCTCTCTGTATTGGTAGATAAGCACCTTGACCATTCTGCCAACATCCTCCATGTATCTGTCTATCTGTCTGTCTATCTCTCTATCCCTCTCTCTCTCTCTGTATTGGTAGATAAGCACCTCGACCATTCTGCCAACATCCTCCATGTATCTGTCTATCTGTCTGTCTATCTCTCTATCCCTCTCTCTCTCTCTGTATTGGTAGATAAGCACCTCGACCATTCTGCCAACATCCTCCATGTATCTGTCTATCTGTCTGTCTATCTCTCTATCCCTCTCTCTCTCTCTGTATTGGTAGATAAGCACCTCGACCATTCTGCCAACATCCTCCATGTATCTGTCTATCTGTCTGTCTATCTCTCTATCCCTCTCTCTCTCTCTGTATTGGTAGATAAGCACCTTGACCATTCTGCCAACATCCTCCATGTATCTGTCTATCTGTCTGTCTATCTCTCTATCCCTCTCTCTCTCTCTGTATTGGTAGATAAGCACCTCGACCATTCTGCCAACATCCTCCATGTATCTGTCTATCTGTCTGTCTATCTCTCTATCCCTCTCTCTCTCTCTGTATTGGTAGATAAGCACCTCGACCATTCTGCCAACATCCTCCATGTATCTGTCTATCTGTCTGTCTATCTCTCTATCCCTCTCTCTCTCTCTGTATTGGTAGATAAGCACCTTGACCATTCTGCCAACATCCTCCATGTATCTGTCTATCTGTCTGTCTATCTCTCTATCCCTCTCTCTCTCTCTGTATTGGTAGATAAGCACCTTGACCATTCTGCCAACATCCTCCATGTATCTGTCTATCTGTCTGTCTATCTCTCTATCCCTCTCTCTCTCTGTATTGGTAGATAAGCACCTTAACCATTCTGCCAACATCCTCCTTATATCTGTCTATCTGTCTGTCTATCTCTCTCTCTCTCTCTCTCTCTCTCTCTCTCTCTCTCTGTGTATGTAGATAAGCACCTTAACCATTCTGCCAACATCCTCCTTATATCTGTCTGTCTGTCTGTCTGTCTATCTATCTTTCTCTCTCTCTCTCTCTCTCTCTCTCTCTCTCTCTCTCTCTCTCTCTCTCTCTCTGTGTATGTAGATAAGCACCTTAACCATTCTGCCAACATCCTCCTTATATCTGTCTGTCTGTCTGTCTATCTATCTATCTTTCTTTCTCTCTCTCTCTCTCTCTCTCTCTCTCTCTCTCTCTCTCTCTCTCTCTCTCTCTCTCTCTGTACGTATATATAGAGAAAGAATATGTGAGTGCATATGTGTGAGTATGTGTGTGTGTGTGTGTATGTGTGTGTGTATGTGTTGTGTGTATGTGTGAGTGTGTTGTGTGTGTGTGTGTGTCTGCGCATTTTGTACAACATGTGATTAAGCCACAGCACTAACGTACACCCACATGCTACCTGTGCTGACACCCCCCCCCCCCCCCCCAAACCCCCCAGCTGACCAGAAACGCAGCATTCTGGAGACGGAGGAGGCGGGGCGCAGAGAGGAGGCAGCCCGGGTGTTACTGGACGCCGTCCTCAATGAGGAGGAACGGGGCGTCAGCATCTTTCTGGCTATGCTGCAAGGTGAAGGCGACAACCCAGGTAGGTGGCTTTAATGATGATACCAGTAATGATCAGTTTCAGTAGCTCAAGGAGGCGTCACTGCGTTCGGACAAACCCATAGACGCAGCACCACATCTGCCAAGCAGATGTCTGACCAGCAGCGTAACCCAACGCGCTTAGTCAGGCCTTGAGAAAAAAAAAAAAAAAAAAATAAAATAAAAATAAAATAAAATAAAATAATAAATACATAAAAAGAACTACTTCTAATAATGATAATATGTATAAGGCGCAAACACTTGAAGTCAAATATAAGCGTACAAAAAAAAAAAAAAAAAATATATATATATATATAATTTTAAAGAAAGTAATGATAATCATAATGATAGTCATAATGATCATAATAATAACTAGTATTTATATAGCACTATATCTTGGCAAGAGACAAAGCAAAACACTTTCACGCCGGTCAGTCACACGCATGCATCGCTAAACTTTCACACCGGTCAGTCACACGCATGCATCGCTAAACTTTCACACCGGTCAGTCACACGCATGCCTCACTAAACTTTCACGCCGGTCAGTCACACGCATGCATCGCTAAACTTTCACACCGGTCAGTCACACGCATGCATCGCTAAACTTTCACGCCAGTCAATAACACGCATGCATCACTAAACTTTCACGCCAGTCAATAACACGCATGCATCGCTAAACTTTCACGCCAGTCAGTCACACGCATGCATCGCTAAACTTTCACACTGGTCAGTCACACGCATGCATCACTAAACTTTCACACCGGTCAGTCACACGCATGCATCACTAAACTTTCACGCCAGTCAATAACACGCATGCATCGCTAAACTTTCACGCCAGTCAATAACACGCATGCATCACTAAACTTTCACGCCAGTCAGTCACACGCATGCATCGCTAAACTTTCACACCAGTCAATAACACGCATGCATCGCTAAACTTTCACAAGAGGAAAGTTTCTTCTGGACAGAAAAAAAAGACATTCTCTTTCAGGGTACTGTCCAGCAGCCCTCGCCCCGTGTCATGATGTGTGTTTTTCTGTATGTGTCTTATATGTCTCTGTATCTCCTTTGCCCCCCCTTTTCTCTGCATCTGTCTGTCTATCTCTCTTTGTCTCTTTCTCTCTTCTGTCTCTCCCCCCCCCCTCTCCTCTCTCTTGCTCTCTCCCTCTCTTTCTTTCTGCCCCCACCTCCCTGACTCCTCCATCCACCCCCCCCCCTGCCCCCCCCCCCCCCCCGACCCCCGCCCCCCAAACATTCAGGTCTTTGTTTTGGAGAAATGAAAGTGAAAAATGACAGAACACATGCCGCAAGGTTCAACCTCAAATCAGGGAAACGAGACCACGCACACATTGTGTGCAGTCTAATATCACTTCAAGTGGAAAGACGTTAAACTGAAGACAACATCGTGTGCACACACACACACACACACACACACCGATACGCATGCGCCGTCCAGGCGTGCACAAAGCCCCAGAAGTGAGGCACCATCTGAGGCTGAATGGAGGTGTGGGCAGGTGCTCGGGGCTCCAGGCTTGCGTACAGGTGGAGCTCTTTTGTGTCGCGTTGGGTGTGTGCGGTGGCCGAGTGCTTACAGCACTGGATTTTCAGCCCAGTTTTCTGTGTTCAGTCCTCCAGTTTTGCCACACCTGGTGGGTTAAGGGTGGAGATTTTTTTTCCATCTCCCAGATCAACATATGTGCAGACCTGCTAGTGCCTGAACTGCCTTCATGTACATACATATGCAGGTCATATACACTCGTTTAAGATGCTGTTTGCACAGACCAACAAATCTGTATTGACCGGGAGTTTACTTGTGTAATTCAGTTCCAACTGTGACTGGATTTGTTTCTGCTGTTTCCAAAAGAAACCAGGATGAAAGCGATTCAGCTTTAAGACGCACTTTAATAGCATTGCCAGTTGAACTATAGTCTTGTTTGATAGCACTACCAGTTGAACTGTAGTCTTGTTTGATAGCACTACCAGTTGAATTGTAGTCTTGTTTGATAGCATTGCCAGTTGAACTGTAGTCTTGTTTGATAGCACTACCAGTTGAACTGTAGTCTTGTTTGATAGCACTACCAGTTGAATTGTAGTCTTGTTTGATAGCATTGCCAGTTAAACTGTAGTCTTGATTAATAGCATTGCCAGTTGAACTGTAGTCTTGTTTGATAGCATTGTCAGTTGAACTGTAGTCTTGTTTGATAGCACTACCAGTTGAACTGTAGTCTTGTTTGATAGCATTGCCAGTTGAACTGTAGTCTTGTTTAGTAGCACTGCTAGTTGAACTGTAGTCTTGTTTAGTAGCGCTGCTAGTTGAACTGTAGTCTTGTTTAGTAGCACTGCTAGTTGAACTGTAGTCTTGTTTAGTAGCACTGCTAGTTGAACTGTAGTCTTGTTTAGTAGCACTGCTAGTTGAACTGGTGTTTTGTTTAGTAGCACTGCTAGTTGAACTGGAGTCTTGTTTAGTAGCACAGCTAGTTGAACTGTAGTCTTGTTTGATAGCACTACCAGTTGAACTGTAGTCTTGTTTAGTAGCATTGCCAGTTGAACTGTAGTCTTGTTTAGTAGCACTACCAGTTGAACTGTAGTCTTGTTTAGTAGCACTATCAGTTGAACTGTGGTCTTGTTTAGTAGCACTACCAGTTGAACTGTGGTCTTGTTTAGTAGCACTACCAGTTGAACTGTAGTCTTGTTTAGTAGCACTATCAGTTGAACTGTAGTCTTGTTTAGTAGCACTATCAGTTGAACTGTGGTCTTGTTTAGTAGTATTAGTCCTCGTTAGTGAAGTAGTAGTGGCTGTTAAGAGTAGTAATATGCCAACAGCAACATACCAACATGTTTACCATGATTATTGATTACAGTGCTTTAAAGTGAATTTATGCATGCTTTTACATGAATGTCTGATGTCTATGTTTACTGCTCATTTTAATCAAAGTCATGTTTTGTGTTGAGTAATTGTCAACCTTTGTTTTTGCCACACCCGATGCAATTTCTCTGAACCTAGATACTAAACTTATTGGTATTGTTAGCTTACCCTGTGTTGACTAAGAGCAATGAAGCCCCTGACTAACAACAGGTGGTGACTGACTGACAGGTTGGCCAGCCATTCTCCAGCCCCTGGAGAACAGTGAAGGACTGGGTGCCGATGAGCTGGCAAATGATTACTATAAGTTCATCCTCCACCTGCTGGAAGGTGATATAATTGACAACCTGACTGAGGGAGATCTGCACGACCTCCTCACAGAGCTCTACTCTTCTGACGCTATCTACGACTATGAGGTGGAACTGATTGAAGCTACGCTGCAGCGCAGGGGAAGGCACAGTGCCTGTGTGCAGATGTTCACACTGCTCGGCATGCGGCACCCTCAGTGGCCTCTGAAACTGTTTCTTGCTCTTCGGAATGTCAAGATAAGCCTCTATGAAAAGATAGCTCCCTTTGAGTCAAGTCCAGGTGAGCATGTCCTTACATAAGTACTGACTCTTTTCTTTTTTTTTATTTTAAAGAAGAAAAGAAAAGAAAAGAAAAAAATATAGAGTGTTCAGTTCCATGTTTGTTTTAATCCATGCTTTATTTTTTTTAGGCAAGGCAAGGCAAGGCAAGGCAAGGCAAGGCAATAACTGTATCAAATGTTGCCTTTTGATCAGCATGATGGCACAGCAGTTGGAAAGGGGAATGAATAAAAACTGCCGTCTTTGATTTCAGGAAAGTGATAATCCTGTTGAAAGACATAAGACATAACTGGCTTGAAGAGGTGTGCCTTTGCAGGAGCAGCTCAAGTTGCTTGTTGTCACAGTAAATGTTGCTTGATGTTTGCAGCAACAGGAGTAAAGTGATTGTTGTTCACAGTGAATATTGATGATGTTTGCCATGGAAACAGGAGTAGTCAAGTCTTGTTGTCACAATGAAAAGTGCGCTTTGATGTTGCCAAACAGGTGTCACTGCTTGTGTCCAGTGAAAATGTGCTGCTTTGATGTTTGCCATGGAAAACAGTATTCAGTTCTGTTGTTAGAAAGCGCTTTGATGTTTGCTGAAACGAATATACGGAAGTCCAAACAGGTCACTGACAATTATGCAACAATTGAGATATGCCAGTCCAAAAGACGACTATGCAATTATGACATGATTTAGATATGGCTTCTAAGTCCAAACAGATCACTGACTGTGCCAATTATAGACAACAATGATTTGAAGATATGGCTTCTAAGAGCAACAGTAACTGAACACGTGTTTGTTTGCTATGAAAATGAGAGGGGGAAGACTGCACATTAGCTATGTGAGGGGTTGCTGTTGTGGTGATCACCTCACTGACTCTATGGATGACTGTTGATGTCTGTGAATTGTGGAGTATGTGTCTTATGTGCTTGTTCCCTCTTTCCATTCTATATGCACTCCACCTCACACTGTGCTGCATCTTTTACAGCCTGTACATTTTAGCTTCACGCTGCCCGGCAGTGTTCAGTTTGAAAAGACGTTAAATTGAAGAAAAGTGTTGTCATGTTTGCATGACGGTGGAGCTGAAGTGAAGGACGTGTTGGCAAAGAGCCAGTAAGGTCAAGTCACCCAGGGCTGGGGTCTCGGTCCAGTGAAGGCTGTGTTGTTCAAGAGGGCATGTCCTGTGGCACCAGGGCTGGCAGATAGATAGATGCCTCACCCGTCTTGGCTGCAACCCGCCTCTCAGCCACAGAGGCATCAAGAAGACTGCCCTGCAGCTGGTACGGCACTGAACAGTCTCTGTCTTACACACAGCCATTCTCATTCTGAAAACTGCCCTGCAGCTGGTACGGCACTGAACAGTCTCTGTCTTACACACAGCCATTCTCATTCTGAAAACTGCCCTGCAGCTGGTACGGCACTGAACACAGTCTGTGTCTTACACACAGCCATTCTCTTTCTGACCTTGTCTTGCACATTGATGTTTGTGAGCAGTGGTGGACAAGGAGACCAGTGAGGGTGGTGCGAGTGGCTCCACGGCCTTGGCAGCTCCAAGGAGTCCGCAGCTGGAGAGAGCTGCGCTAGAAGAACAGACGCTGCCAAAGGAACATCTGTCTTCACCAGCCGCTCAAGGTCTTCCTCTTGTTTCATAAATCTGCACTTGTTGTGCACATACAGTGAAAATAAATTGGGCTCCATGTATCAAAAATTGAACTGAAGGGACTGTTTTAGTTTGTTCACACAGTAATTATTGTTCACGGAAATGTAAGGGTAACAGAAGATGCTGGTAATCGTTTAAGATGTTTCTGAAGTCAGTTCATCATTCTGTTTGGCCTGCGTGTAATCAAGAACAAAATTAACTGCAGGTGAAGAAGATCCAACACTTTTATTTTTTGCTCAGTGGTTTTTCCTCTTCATTCTGAAAACTTTCTTTGAAGTTGCATTTTCATGGAATGTGTTGAGGAGAATAAGGAGCAGAGCTGACTGTTCACCAAAGCGTGGTTCAAACCTCCAGGTGCAGAACTGAGAGAAAAGGCGAGGGAATCCGACATCCTGCCCGTGCAGAGTGATCCCTACTCCCAGGACAGCTCTGACAGTTCAGACGAGGCACCCACTGCAGCTGCTGCTGACACTGAGGGCCAAGGGGCGTACTTTTCCGACGAGGAGAAACAGGAGACTGAAGGTTGGTGGGCAGGAAGCCAGGACTCCCTCAGTGACCCTGTAGCTGTCCTGCCCAGGACTCCCTCAGTGACCCTGTAGCTGTCCTGCCCAGGACTTCCTCAGTGACCCTGTAGCTGTCCTGCCCAGGACTCCCTCAGTGACCCTGTAGCTGTCCTGCCCAGGACTCCCTCAGTGACCCTGTAGCTGTCCTGCCCAGGACTCCCTCAGTGACCCTGTAGCTGTCCTGCCCAGGACTCCCTCAGTGACCCTGTAGCTGTCCTGCCCAGGACTCCCTCAGTGACCCTGTAGCTGTCCTGCCCAGGACTCCCTCAGTGACCCTGTAGCTGTCCTGCCCAGGACTCCCTCAATGACCCTGTAAGGACTCCCTCAATGACCCTGCAGGACTCCCTCAGTGACCCTGTAGCCGTCCTGCCCAGGACTCCTTCAGTGACCCTGTAGCTGTCCTGCCCAGGACTCCCTCAGTGACCCTGTAGCTGTCCTGCCCAGGACTCCCTCAGTGACCCTGCAGCCGTCGTCGTTAGTCCCTGACACGTTCCGACATCATCATCATTCTGTCCAAAAACCAGTCAGCTGAACAGTGGACACCGTGTCTAGTCAAGTCATGCCCAGCTGTTGTGTACACAACACTGATGTCAGACACATTCCTGTTGTGTACACAACACTGATGTCAGACACATTCCTGTTGTGTACACAACACTGATGTCAGACACATTCCTGTTGTGTACACAACACTGATATCAGACACATTCCTGTTGTACAGAACACTGATGTCAGACACATTCCTGTTGTGTACACAACACTGATGTCAGACACATTCCTGTTGTGTACAGAACACTGATGTCAGACACATTCCTGTTGTGTACAAAACACTAGACACATTCCTGTTGTGTACAAAACACTAGACACATTCCCATTATGTACAAAACACTAGACACATTCCCATTATGTACAAAACACTAGACACATTCCCATTATGTACAAAACATCAGACTCATTCCCATTATGTACAAAAGACTAATTGTTTTTCAACAGGCCTCCTGAAGCGCTTTACATGTAAGGTCTTTACACTTGAGATGCGTTTGGAATGAATTAAGTTGCACTCGCTCAGATGCTGGGCAGCTTTTAGACTGACCACCGTGTTTTCATCTTTCTATCAAGGTGCAGAGAAAACGAATCGCACAAAGGCAGAAGGGACTGGCACTCCCAAGCGTCTGGAGCTGCGGAAGTATCAGCTGGAGCTGGCCAGGGACGCCCTGAGCGGATCCAACAGCATCATCTGTGCTCCCACAGGGTCTGGCAAAACCAGGGTGGCTCTGCACATCGTGCAGAAACATCTGGAACAACAGCCTGCAGGTATGTTTGAATGTCCTGTCCCATAATGACCGTGTCCCACAATGTCCGTGTCCCACACAGACCTTGTCCCTGTCCCATAATGACTGTGTCCCACAATGACCGTGTCCCACACTGATCTTGTCCCTGTCCCACAATGACCGTGTCCCACACTGATCTTGTCCCTGTCCCACAATGACCGTGTCCCTGTCCCACACTGATCTTGTCCCTGTCCCACAATGACCGTGTCCCACACTGATCTTGTCCCTGTCCCACAATGACCGTGTCCCACACTGATCTTGTCCCTGTCCCACAATGACCGTGTCCCTGTCCAATACTGATCTTGTCCCTGTCCCACAATGACCGAGTCCCAAACTGATCTTGTCCCTGTCCCACAATGACCGTGTCCCACACTGTCCATGTCCCTCTCAGTGTCCCACAATGACCGTGTCCCACACTGATCTTTTACCTATCCCACAATGTCCTTGTCCCTGTCCCACAATGACCGTGTCCCACACTGACTTTGTCTTGTCCCACAATGGCCTTGTCCCTGTCCCACAATGACCATGTCCCTGTCGCACAATGACCATGTCCTACAATGACTGTGCCCCACACTGACCTTATCCCTGTCCCACAATGACCATGGCCCTGTCCCACAATGACCATGGCCCTCTCCCACAATGACCATGGCCCTGTCCCACAATGACCATGGCCCTGTCCCACACTGACCTTGTCCCTGTCCCACAATGACCATGGCCCTGCCCCACAATGACCTTGTCCCTGTCCCACACTCACCTTGTCCCTGTCCCACACTGACCTTGTCCCTATCCCACAATGACCATGGCCCTGTCCCACAATGACCTTGTCCCTGTCCCACACTGACCTTGTCCCTGTCCCACAATGACCATGGCCCTGTCCCACAATGACCATGGCCCTGTCCCACAATGACCATGGCCCTGTCCCACACTGACCTTGTCCCTGTCCCACACTGACCTTGTCCCTATCCCACAATGACCATGGCCCTGTCCCACAATGACCTTGTCCCTGTCCCACACTGACCTTGTCCCTATCCCACAATGACCATGTCCCTGTCCCACAATGACCGTGTCCCTGTCCCACACTGACCTTGTCCCAGTCCCACACTGACCGTGTCCCTGTCCCACACTGACCGTGTCCCTGTCCCACACTGACCTTATTCCAATCCCACAATGACCGTGTCCCCCAATGATGTTCAGAGCAGCGACAATGATAATGTTTTTATTCATTTTTCATGATTGTTAGTTTCACATAAGCTCAGTACAAATCTGAACTCCAGCCGCTTAGCTTGTGAATCTTGTCTGTATGCTGTGTAAACTGCTTGTTCTCTTTCCTCTCTTACTGTGTGGGATTTCTGATTTGCCTTTTGTAATATTAGTTATGATATCAGTTGTTACAACATATGTTGCAGGTTGCCTTCGTAAAGTTGTGTTTTTGGCCCGGACAGTGCCCCTGGTAACGCAGCAACATCGGAACTTCAAGGAATACTTGCCTCAGTACAAGGTCAGGGCTTCTTGCAGGACTGTTCTAGCAGTTCCATGTAGATAAAATGAAGTTTCTTTTCTCATTCCAGATTACAATTTATTTACGTCCAAAAGGGATTGCATTGTTGATCAAGTTCCTGTTACCAGTTCACTGATGGCACTGCAGATGTGTTCATGTGGCTTTGAGATGCTGTAGGTTGTGGTTCTTTTCCAAGGATCCAGCAGCATAGTGTTCTGTAAGCAGGTGTCTTTGTCTGGCATCATGGGACAGGTGTCTGGCATCGTGGGACAGGTGTCTGGCATCGTGGGACAGGTGTCTGTGGGACAGGTGTCTGGCATCATGGGACAGGTGTCTGGCATCATGGGACAGGTGTCTGGCATCGTGGGACAGGTGTCTGGCATTGTGGGACAGGTGTCTGTGGGACAGGTGTCTGTGGGACAGGTGTCTGGCATCGTGGGACAGGTGTCTGGCATCGTGGGACAGGTGTCTGCGGGACAGGTGTCTGGCATCGTGGGACAGGTGTCTGTGGGACAGGTGTCTGGCATTGTGGGACAGGTGTCTGTGGGACAGGTGTCTGGCATCGTGGGACAGGTGTCTGTGGGACAGGTGTCTGTGGGACAGGTGTCTGGCATTGTGGGACAGGTGTCTGTGGGACAGGTGTCTGGCATCGTGGGACAGGTGTCTGTGGGACAGGTGTCTGGCATCATGGGACAGGTGTCTGTGGGACAGGTGTCTGGCATCATGGGACAGGTGTCTGTGGGACAGGTGTCTGGCATCATGGGACAGGTGTCTGTGGGACAGGTGTCTGGCATCATGGGACAGGTGTCTGTGGGACAGGTGTCTGGCATCATGGGACAGGTGTCTGTGGGACAGGTGTCTGGCATCGTGGGACAGGTGTCTGTGGGACAGGTGTCTGGCATTGTGGGACAGGTGTCTGTGGGACAGGTGTCTGGCATTGTGGGACAGGTGTCTGGCATCATGGGACAGGTGTCTGGCATTGTGGGACAGGTGTCTGTGGGACAGGTGTCTGGCATCGTGGGACAGGTGTCTGTGGGACAGGTGTCTGGCATCATGGGACAGGTGTCTGTGGGACAGGTGTCTGGCATCATGGGACAGGTGTCTGTGGGACAGGTGTCTGGCATCATGGGACAGGTGTCTGTGGGACAGGTGTCTGGCATCATGGGACAGGTGTCTGTGGGACAGGTGTCTGGCATCATGGGACAGGTGTCTGTGGGACAGGTGTCTGTGGGACAGGTGTCTGTGGGACAGGTGTCTGGCATTGTGGGACAGGTGTCTGTGGGACAGGTGTCTGTGGGACAGGTGTCTGGCATCGTGGGACAGGTGTTTGCTGCTGTTGCTGGGACATCTAAAATATCTCAACAGACAGATTCTTTTCATCTGCTTTTGTTGGCTTTGCGTCCCCTGTTCACTTCTGTCTGCCAGTGTGTTTTTACAGGTTGGACCATTTCTTATCCTGCCACTTAGGTAGCCATACTACGTTTTCAGGTTGTGCTTGAAGGGTATGTTTGTGTTTCTATAGCGTCTTGTAACACTGACATGAATTTGGGGAACTATAATATGAATTTTAACTCTCTCCATATGAACAGCGAAAGAGACGACGTTAACAGCGTTTCACCCCAATTACCATCATCAAAATATTGCAAGCGGAAGGCTCTTATACTGAAGACGTGAATGTTGACAAAGAATACCACAATTCTGACGACAGAAGCTAAAGGTTGGGTCATTCAGACACCCACTGGACATCCGAGGGGTCTGTGTAGAGGAGAAGAGAGGACTGGCCGTACTGAGTGAGTTAAAGAGTAATGGAAACAGGAATTGACAAACCGTGAACCCACACCAGGGATCGAAGAAAAGAATCCCCGGGAACACTACACCTATAGCAGGGGGAGAAGGGGGTGGGTGGGGAGCGATTCAACAAAGATTGACCGGGATTGAATAGGTAGCGAATAAACTACTGAGCTGATTTCAATCTGGCCATTCAAACCCCACAAGAAATTCGAGGTTTTATTCCTCGGATACCATCCCGTGCTGGCTTCCATTTTAACGACCAAGTAATCAGAGCAGCGAAAAAAGTAGGGCAAAGAATTTGACAGGGAGTGTAAAAAATTTTTTCATGTGCGTTAAGGCACTAGCAGGTCTGCCGATATGTAGAGTGGGGCTTATGTGTATGGCCATCTGTTTCCTCCTTTCTGTGTCTTTTCTGCCTGCTGTTCTGTGCCTGCCTTACTGTGCCTGCAGCCATTCCAAGCCACTGCTCTGGATGGTCAGGACCACAGTCACTAGACACGTTTACACTAACACTTGATTTTCTTCCTTTTTTTTTTTTTTTTTCTTTTTCATTTTTGCTGCAGGTGAGCAATGGAAATCCTCAATGAATGTCACTGTGATGGTGGTGACGGTAATGATGATGACGAAGACGATGGTAGTCATGTTGGTGGTGGTGGTAGTGGTGTATCTGTTGATGATGTTGATGATGATGGTGGTGGTGGTAGTGGTGATGATGATGATGGTGGTGGTGGTGGTGGCGATGATGATGTTAATGATGGTGGTGGTGGTGATGATGATGGTGATTTATGATAATGGTGATGATGATGATGGTGGTTGTGGTGGTGATGATGATAATGGTGATGATGATGATGGTGGTTGTGGTGGCGATGAGGAGGAGGAGGATGGTGGTGGTGGTGAATGGAGATATTGACGAAAATGATGACAGTGACTGCGATGACAATGATGATGGTAGTGGTAGTGATTATGATGATGGTGCTTGTGGTGATGATGATGGTGACGATGACAGTGATGACGATGATGATCACAACAATGACGACGATGACGATGATGATGATGATGATGTTGATGACAACAATGGTGACTATGATAAGGATGTTGATGGTGGGGGTGATGAAGGTGATGACGATGATAATGAGGATGACAATGACAACAACGACGGTGACGACGACGACGACAACGATGATGATGGTCCCGAGTCAAAAGTCCAAGTGGTGCAGAACCCCCTGTCCTCACGCTGCTTCGTGGTGTGTGGCAGTGTGAGCTGGTGACCGGGGAGAGTGAGAACAGCATGACGGTGCACCACCTTCTGGACAAGAACGACATCCTCCTGCTGACGCCCAAGATCCTGGAGAACCACCTGACCCCGGACAAGATCCCCTCACTCAGCGCCTTCAGCCTCATCATCTTTGATGAGTGCCACCACACCCGGAAGGGGGAGCCCTACAACTCTGTGATGAAGAATTACCTCAAGTCCAAGAAGCAGGGGCAGCAGGGCCTTCCCCAGGTTGGTTGCTTCTGTGTGTTGTCCGTCACAGCCGTGGAGTGCTGGCCTACACTAGACCTTGAGTGGTGTTCTGGATGCTAGTCATTCGGATGAGATGATAAACCGAGGTCCCGTGTGCAGCATGCACTTAGTGCACGTAAAAGAACCCACGGCAACAAAAGGGTTGTTCCTGGCAAAATTCTGTAGAAAAATCCACTTTGATAGGAAAAACAAATAAAACTGCACACAGGAAAAAATACAAAAAAAATGGGGGGTGCTGTAGTATAGTGACGCGCTGTCCCTGGGGAGAGCAGCCCGAATTTCACACAGAGAAATCTTTTGTGATAAAAGAAATACAAATACAAATACAAACACATGGGACAATGTGGTGTTGTGCAGTGTGTGTGTGTGTGTGAGAGAGAGAGAGAGAGAGAGAGAACGAACGAACGAATAAACAAACTTTTTCTTTGAATGAGGGAAGTGGAATAAGCATGCATATGCTTTTTTTTTTACATCCAGCCCTCAGGGCAAAGAGAAATGAAATCAAAATGTTCACAGGATATCAAAAGATTAAATAAATACATATATTACATTCAAATACACTCAAATGCACAGTAAACATTTACAGGTACATAATCATAATGCAATGAGAAAAATGTATATAAATATAATAATATAAAAATGCAATATGAGAGAGAGAGAGAGGGGGGGGGGGGCATAAAGACAGGTACTGTGGTAAAAGTGGTTGGATCTATTACACACACCTACAAGGGTCATTGTTCAAACCCTAGAAGTTGACTGGGGTCTCCATCTGATGAAGAAAAAGAAAAAGAAGAAGAAGAAGAGAAAGAAGAAAGCCCAGAGGTTCCCAATAGATCAAGTGTGTTAAATCTGTTGTGATCTTTCAGATCAGGTGATGCTGACGCTTCAGGCGTGTTTGCATGCAGCAAATCAGTACAGTGTGTCCATAGATCAGTGTAATGGAAAAGGGGACTGGTTTATCATGGAAACATTTCTGTCGCATTTTCTGTTTCTTCTTCATCTTCTGCATGTGTGAACTGCAACTCCATCACCAACACTCATGCACCACTTTGATGTGGAGGACCATGCTGTGTAGGCATCCACACTCCGTTTGAATTTCATCTGTTGGAGAACATGCTTTTCAGATTGTTGGACTGACAGCATCCATCGGGGTGGAGAAGGCCACGACCGCTGACGAGGCGAAGGAGAGCATTCTTAGCATCATGGGTAATTTGGATGTGCGCCAAAGAATCTCCGAAGTGACGGAGAACCTGGATGAACTCCGACAGACAGTTCCTTCTCCAATAGAAGGTGAGAGCCTTTTGTATCACCTGGTTTGTGGGCTTGAGTTTCTACTGTGTGTTGGAAATGATCAATAATCCAGTGTAGAATGCATCGCTTTTCAGGTTGTTTCTAGAAGAACAACATTATCTGGTGCAGACTGTATCGCTTTTGAGGTTGTTTGGTTTTTGGCTCACATGGGCACACGTAGACTAGGTAAGTCTCTGTGTGTGTGTGTGTGTGTGTGTGTGTGTGTGTGTGTGTGTGTGTGTGTGTGTGAACAGCCCAGGCTGTAGTTTCATTGTCAGAAATGTGGTATTCTTTGTCTTCATCCATCTCTTCAGTGTGAGAATCTTCCGCTTGTAACATGTACATAATGTCAGAAGCCATGAAATGCTACCAGTGTGGCTTCTGTTGACATTGGTACGAAGAGAGTTAAAACAAAAAATCATCATGTATTACCCCAATACGGTTGGAACAGACAATCTGAACTAAACAAAATCACTTCATGAATACACCCTAAAGGTGTTCCATATCGAGAATATAATGTACCCATTATCCAACGTGGTTGGATGCAGAACTGAGGCCACTGGAGTGGCGTGAGAATGACGAGATCAGCAACAAGATCACCAACGTGATGCAGAAGATCATGGAGGAGCTGGGGCGCCGGGAACAGATGGTGAAGGCTGACAGCGAGGTGGAGGAGGTTCGCCGTCTGCTCATCAAGCGCGAGACCGACCTGAAGAGTCAGAAGTTTGGACAGTGGGCCGTCACCTTGAGGAATCAGGTACTGACTTTGAGACGTGATTGGATAACATTATACACCTTGAGGAGTCAGGTACAGACTTTGAGACATGATTGGATAACATTATACACCTTGAGGAGTCAGGTACTGACTTTGAGACATGATTGGATAACATTATACACCTTGAGGAGTCAGGTACTGACTTTGAGACATGATTGGATAACATTATACACCTTGAAGAGTCAGGTACTGACTTTGAGACATGATTGAATAACATTATACACCTTGAAGAGTCAGGTACTGACTTTGAGACATGATTGGATAACATTATACACCTTGAGGAGTCAGGTACTGACTTTGAGACATGATTGGATAACATTATACACCTTGAGGAGTCAGGTACTGACTTTGAGACATGATTGGATAACATTATACACCTTGAGGAGTCAGGTACTGACTTTGAGACATGATTGAATAACATTATACACCTTGAGGAGTCAGGTACTGACTTTGAGACATGATTGAATAATATTATACACCTTGAGGAGTCAGGTATTGACCTGGTTCTGGGAGACATGATTGGATAACATTATATTATACCTTGAGGAATCGGGTACTGATTAGGTTCTTGAAGACATGATTGAATAACATTATACACCTTGAGGAGTCAGGTATTGACAAGTTCTTGAAGACACAATTGAATAACAGTATATACCTTAAGGAATCGTGTACTGACTAGGTTCTTGAAGACACAATTGAGTAACATTATATACCTTTAGGAATCAGGTACTGACTAGGTTCATGAAGACAATTGGACAACATTATATACCTTGATAGCCCAACACTCGGCTTATATCACAGATTGACATAAGTTTACATTTAGGCCAACAGCAAAGTGAGAGCTGTATTATCAGTGGTTTCTCCAGTCAGTGGGAAACCATTTACAGCTTAGTCTTTTGTGAAAGACTATGACTCTCAAACTAGGAGGCAAAATTGCACTGGCTCTTAGTACTGCAGCCTTGTGAGCTAGTTGGCCTTTGGGAACCATCCCAACGCCGACTGTCCTGAAACCTTCTTGGCCAAGAGAGTGGGGATGTAACTTAGGCAAGACACTCTCCACTACAATCAAATTCTAGCCCAAATAGTCGGAAAGCAGTTGCCTCCTCTGCTGTTCTGATGGTCATAGTTGGGCACGACTGTCATATATACCTTGAGGAATCAAGTACTGACTAGGTTCTTGAAGACACAATTGGACAACATAATATTTCTTCTTTGTGCAAGTGGAGTTAAATTCATAACTAAGATGTGGAATTTAGGCAGACCAGTAAATGTGGATAATGTATACATAATTTTATTCTTGTATGGAACACCTTTAGGATGTATTCATGAAGTGATTTAGTCCACTTGGGATTCTCTTTTCCATTAGAGTGAATTTTCTTCTAATTTTCACCTTTTTTTATGAAAAAGATTTTTTAAAGGACAGTTGGAATACTGTTGATTAAAAAAAAAGGGAGAACAATCAACCAATTTCATCCAGATATTTCAGCCATGCCCCATAATTTGGGTTGTTCTGCTTTCTCACCTGACACAGGCACGTCTGCTGCTGCGAACACACAATCCCCAGAATGAGAGAGAGCTGGAGAAGCTGATGGCACGACAAAAGTTTTCCCGCGATGTGCAGGTCTTGGCTGACTGGCTTGTGGTAAGAACACACATCCTCCGTCATCACTCAGCCACTTGAGCTTGAAATTACGAAAACTGACCCTGCTTGCTGTGTGCTTGTTGTGATTGAACTGACACTTTGACAGTAAGTAATTCTGATGTGTGCTTGTCATAATTAAATTGACCATGGCTGTATGTAATTCTGCTGTGCACTTATCTAAATTAAACTGACTCTGACTGTAAGTCATTCTGCTATGTTTTTGGCTTAATTACTTTGATCCTTACAGTAACTCATTATGCCTGTGCTTGTCTTAATTAAATTGACTATGACAGTAGATTATTCTGTGGTGTGGTTGTCTTAAATGTGTACTTTTTGTTGAACTGAAATTTTGTAATTAAACTGCCAGAGAAGCAGAGCCTTACGAGTTCCTGTTTTCATGCCTGTTGAGAAATGACTCAAAGAAATTGGTAACTAGTGGAAGGGAGTTTCTGATTTTGCCTGGCTATTGCTGTGTTGTATGTTGTATGTTTGGTCTTTGCCAGAAAGGTGTATGAAGTACAGTGATATGTAGGCCTGCTAGCTATTGCTGTGTTGTATGTTGTATGTTTGGTCTTTGCCAGAAAGGTGTATGAAGTACAGTGATATGTAGGCCTGCTAGCTATTGCTGTGTTGTATGTTGTATGTTTGGTCTTTGCCAGAAAGGTGTATGAAGTACAGTGATATGTAGGCCTGCTAGTCATTGCTGTGTTGTATGTTGTATGTTTGGTCTTTGCCAGAAAGGTGTATGAAGTACAGTGATATGTAGGCCTGCTAGCTATTGCTGTGTTGTATGTTGTATGTTTGGTCTTTGCCAGAAAGATGTATGAAATACAGTGATATGTAGGCCTGCTAGCTATTGCTGTGTTGTATGTTGTAGCGTTTGTTCTTTGCCAGAAAGATGTATGAAATACAGTGATATGTAGGCCTGCTAGCTATTGCTGTGTTGTATGTTGTATGTTTGGTCTTTGCCAGAAAGGTGTATGAAGTACAGTGATATGTAGGCCTGCTAGTCATTGCTGTGTTGTATGTTGTAGCGTTTGTTCTTTGCCAGAAAGGTGTATGAAGTACAGTGATATGTAGGCCTGCTAGTCATTGCTGTGTTGTATGTTGTAGCGTTTGTTCTTTGCCAGAAAGGTGTATGAAATACAGTGATATGTAGGCCTGCTAGCTATTGCTGTGTTGTATGTTGTATGTTTGGTCTTTGCCAGAAAGGTGTATGAAGTACAGTGATATGTAGGCCTGCTAGTCATTGCTGTGTTGTATGTTGTAGCGTTTGTTCTTTGCCAGAAAGATGTATGAAATACAGTGATATGTAGGCCTGCTAGCCATTGATGTGTTATATTTTGTATGTTTGTTCTTTGCCAGAAAGATGAATGAAATACAGTGATATGTAGGCCTGCTAGCCATTGCTATGTTGTATGTTTGTTCTTTGCCAGAAAGGTGTATGAAATACAGTGAAATGTAGGCCCGCTAGCCATTGTTCTATGTTGTAGTGTTTGTTCTTTGCCACAAAGGCAAATGAAATGTGTGTCATGTGCAGGCCTATAACGAAGCCTTCGACGTGCATGACCTGACACGCCCTGAAGATGTGATCCACTATCTGGAGCACAAGTCCAGACTCCAGCGGATTAACGAGAAGCCATTCATTTCCACTGAGCTTGATGCACAGCTGCGTGGTTACTTTGAGGGTGAGAGGACAGACTGAATTTCTCCGCACAGGAAGATTTTTTGTGTAGATTTATTTGGTTTGTGCCTTTTTTCCTTTCATTAGTGTAACATCTTTTTACTCAGTTGTGATATTAAACCAAAAAAAACCAAAAATCAACAACAAAATCCAAGAACAGCAACTTTGTGTGCATGTGTATACGTGTGCATGAGGGGGGTGATGGGAGGATTGTTGGAATATGCTGTCAGATAAGTAATTTGTCGCCATGAACTTTTATGAATTAAACTTTTCAGGTTGGCAAGGGGGCAAAGAGGAAAACTCTTATGTCAAATATTGCGTTCATTGCTGACAGGTTCTCAGATCGCTGGATCTCTGGGTGTGTATAGTTGTTAAAATGATATCACGTGTTAGAATAGTGTCATTTGTTCTTAAAATGGTGTCACTTGTTGTTAAAATGGTATCACATGTTAAAATAGTATCATTTACTGTTAAAATTGTATCACATGTTAAAATAGTATTTGTTGTTAAAATGGTATCACTTGTTAAAATAGTATCATTTGTTGTCAAAATGGTATCACTTGTTAAAATAGTATAATTTTTTGTTAAAATGGTATCACATGTTAAAATAATATTAGTCGTTGTTAAAATGGTATCACTTGTTAAAATAGTATCATTTGCTGTTAAAATAGTATCATTTCCATAATCAAAATTACTTTCTCAGTCATGAAAAAAAAAAGTGATTTAATAATTCCCCAGTATATTTTTGCCGTGATCATTGAAAGAGTTTGAAAGTATTGTATGGAAATACCCAAACTGTACCCAGACGAAAAGAGCTCTGTTGGTGTTTTTTATGTTTGTGCGCATTGAGAGGATTTCAAACCATTTGATCTGTCAGAATCAGACAGTGGTTGAGTGTGTTTAAGCACAGGAGGGTCAGATGTGTTGATGGTTTATTTGAGGACAGTGAGAGGAAGGGAGAGAGAGAGAGAGAGCTTGGAGAAAAAAGAGAGACAAGACAAGACAAAATCTTTATTATCGAGGGTAATAGATAAGCAAGTAACATGCTTTTTTTACATCCAGCCCTCACCCTAAAGAGGGAATAAAGCTAAAAAAGCGAAAAATGAGCACAAAATCAAAACACAATCAAAATACACCATTATTTCACCATTCAAAGCCATTCCACAAAAGGAAGAAGAAGAGAAGAAAAAAAAAAAAATCATGAAACACACACCACACACACACACACACACACACACACACACACACACACACACACACACACACAAACGCACACAAATGCACCCACTCAAGAGAGAGTAAGAGGGAACCCACAAATTGTCGAAAGCAATGTTGGATTTCAGGTGACGTCAGTTTTTGTGAATAGGTACATTTTTAGATTTTGCTTAAAGTTGTTGTGGTTAGTTATATTTTTTAAATGTGATGGTAAATTATTCGAATACGTTCCCCCACTGTATGTTAGGCTGGACTTAAAAAGATGAAGATTTGGACGAGGTATATGCAGAGAGAGAGGAGCAGGTTTATGTATAGGAGAGAGAACACCTTGAATAAAACACTGGTAGGTTTTCAGTCCAACATCATGAGGCATGAGGAAATTCAGGGTTGGGAGGAGATCAGAAGCTGTACAGATAGGTTTCAAACTGTTCAATAATTTATTAAAATTACAAGTTTCCTTTCCTGCTCAGAAAGAGTTTAGAAGGTATACAGGCAATATTTAAAGTGATAAAAGTTACAGAAAAAAAAAATCACAAATTTCTTTTCCTTCTGAGGAGGACTTTAGAAGCTACACAGGCAAGTCTCAAACTGTTAACTCAGTACGGCCAGTCCTCTCTTCTCCTCTCCTCGGATGTCCAGTGGGTGTCTGAATGACCCAACCTTTAGCTTCCGTCGTCAGAATTGTGGTATTCTTTGTCCACATTCACGTCTTCAGTATAAGAGCCTTCCGCTTGCAATATTTTGATGATGGTAATTGGGGTGAAACGCTGTTAACGTCGTCTCTTTCGCCGTTCATATGGAGAGAGTTAAACTTATTTTCAAATTCACAGATTTTCTTTCCTTGGCATAAAGAGTAGGCAAGTTTCAAGGTGATAAGAATATATATAAAAAAAATCCATAACATATTTCCTTTCCTTCTCTTTTGTTGTTTTCAAACGTGACTGTTGCCGCGTTCAGATGTGGAGAAACAACTGAAGAGGTTCCGCGGACAGAGGAACCCCAACTTGTGGAAGCTAGGGGAGGTCATCCGGGAACACATCCTGCAGGCAGGAGACAGCGAAACAGGATTCCGTATCCTGGTGTTTGTCAGAACGCGAGCCACCTGCAAGGCGCTGTGTCGCTGGCTGAACAGCATGGACGTGGATGAACAGCTGCGAACTCTGAAAGCCCAGCACTTCACTGGCACTGGTGCTCACCAACAACACGGAGGTAGGTCTCAGGGGTGTGCACAGCTATCTGCTCTTCGCCGTCCTTGTTCAGAGTGGTAAAAGAAATGATACGTGTGTGACAGGTTTTCTTCTGAGTGCTGGAATCGTTTTCCTAAAGTCCTCAGAAATTGGAAGCCTCTTTTGAAGAGGTACTGGTCCTTCTCTCTCCGTCTCCCTTTCTCTCTCTCCGTCTCCCTTTCTCTCTCCCTTTCTCTCTGTCTCCCTTTCTCTCTGTCTCCTTCTTTCTCTGTCTCCCTTTCTCTCTCTCCGTCTCCCTTTCTCTCTGTCTCCTTCTTTCTCTGTCTCCCTTTCTCTCTCTCCGTCTCCCTTTCTCTCTCCCTTTCTCTCTGTCTCCCTTTCTCTCTGTCTCCTTCTTTCTCTGTCTCCCTTTCTCTCTCTCCGTCTCCCTTTCTCTCTCTCTCCGTCTCCCTTTCTCTCTCCCTTTCTCTCTGTCTCCCTTTCTTTCTCTCTGTCTCCCTTTCTCTCTCTCCGTCTCCCTTTCTCTCTCCCTTTCTCTCTGTCTCCCTTTCTTTCTCTCTGTCTCCCTTTCTCTCTCTCCGTCTCCCTTTCTCTCTGTCTCCCTTTCTTTCTCTCTGTCTCCCTTTCTTTCTCTCTGTCTCCCTTTCTCTCTCTCCGTCTCCCTTTCTCTCTCCCTTTCTCTCTGTCTCCCTTTCTCTCTCTCCGTCTCCCTTTCTCTCTCCCTTTCTCTCTGTCTCCCTTTCTTTCTCTCCGTCTCCCTTTCTCTCTCTCCGTCTCCCTTTCTCTCCATCTCCCTCTCTCTCCGTCTCCCTTTCTCTCCATCTCCCTCTCTCTCCGTCTCCCTTTCTCTCTGTCTCCCTCTCTCTCTGTCTCCCTTTCTCTCTCTCCCTCTCCCTACTCTGGGTGTTTTTTTTTCTTTGTGTCTCTGTGACTCCCTGTTTCTCTACAGAGCAGTACCTTCAATGATGATACTACTACTACTACTACTACTACTAATGATAGTAATAATGATGTTGATGATGCTGATGCTGATCATGATCATGATGATGATGCTGATAATGATAATGATGATGATGCTGATAATGATGATGATAATGATGATGATGCTGATAATGATGATGATAATGATGGTGATAATGATGCTGATGATGATGCTGATAATGATAATGATGCTGCTGCTGATGATGATAATGATGATGATGCTGATAATGATAATGATGCTAATGATGATAATGATCATGATCATGATGCTGATAATGATGATGATAATGATGCTGATAATGATGATGATACTGATGCTGATAATGATAATGATGATGATGCTGATAATGATGATGATGCTGATAATGATAATGATGATGATGCTGATAATGATGCTGATAATGATGATGATGATGATGATGATGATGCTGATGCTGATAATGATGATGATGCTGATGCTGATGATGATGATGATGCTGATAATGATGATGATGATGCAGATGCTGATGATGATGATGATGATGCTGATGATGATGATGATGATGATGATGATGATGATGCTGATAATGATGATGATGATGCAGATGCTGATGATGATGATGATGATGCTGATAATGATGATGATGATGATGATGATGCTGATGCTGATGATGATGCTGATGCTGATGATGATGATGCAGATGCTGATGATAATGATGATGCTGATAATGATGATGATGATGATGCTGATAATGATGATGATGCTGATGCTGATGATGATGCTGATGCTGATTATGATGATGCTGATGCTGATAATGATGATGATGCTGATGCTGATAATGATGATGATGATGATGCTGATGATGATGATGATGATGCAGATGCTGATGATAATGATGATGCTGATAATGATGATGATGATAATGATGATGCTGATAATGATGATGATGCTGATAATGATGCTGATGCTGATAATGATGCTGATGCTGATAATGATGATGATGCTGATAATGATGCTGATAATGATGATGATGCTGATGCTGATAATGATGCTGATGCTGATAATGATGATGATGCTGATAATGATGCTGATGCTGATGCTGATAATGATGATGATGATGATGATGATGCTGATGCTGATAATGATGATGATGATGACGCTGATAATGATAATGATGATGATGCTGATAATGATGCTGATGCTGATGATGATGATGATGCTGATGCTGATAATGATGATGATGCTGATGCTGATGATGATGATGATGATGCAGATGCTGATGATAATGATGATGCTGATAATGATGATGATGCTGATAATGATAATGATGATGATGCTGATAATGATGCTGATGCTGATGCTGATGCTGATAATGATGATGATGCTGATAATGATGCTGATAATGATGATGATGCTGATGCTGATAATGATGCTGATGCTGATAATGATGATGATGCTGATAATGATGCTGATGCTGATGCTGATAATGATGATGATGATGATGATGATGCTGATGCTGATAATGATGATGATGATGACGCTGATAATGATAATGATGATGATGCTGATAATGATGCTGATGCTGATGATGATGATGATGCTGATGCTGATAATGATGATGATGCTGATAATGATGCTGATGCTGATGATGATGATGATGCTGATGCTGATTATGATAATGATAATGATGCTGCTGCTGATGCTGATAATGATAATGATGATGATGCTGATAATGATGATGATGCTGATGCTGATAATGATGATGATGCTGATAATGATGATGATGCTGATGCTGATAATGATAATGATAATGATGCTGCTGCTGATGATGATAATGATGCTGATAATGATAACAATATAATAACAAGGTACCGTTGACAGGGATGACTCCCTACGAGCAAGTGGAAACCCTGAAGCAGTTCAAGAGTGGTGAAGTCCGACTGCTGGTGACCACGTCTGTGGGAGAGGAAGGGATCGACATCGCAGAGTGCAACCTGACAATTCGATACAACCACGTGGGCAATGAGGTCACCACCGTGCAGACCAGAGGTACGGCGTTCACAACTTGTCAACGTCTTGTCTTCGCTCTTCACCTGCCTGAACCTTAGGACAGAAAGTGGTTGTAAGATAGTGTTGACATGCTTAGAAAATACAGACGTGTGCATGTGCATGCACGTGCTAACACACACACACACACACACACACACACACACACACACACACACACACACACACACACACACACACACTCACTCACACACCACACACACACACATATGCACAGATGCACGCACGCGCACGCACACACACACACACACACACACACACACACACATCTAAATATGAGGGAGTCTCCCGTCGGACCAACGGATGAGTAGGCAGGCAGGCTTATCTGTCGGTGTGTGTCCTCATATGGGAGAAGAGGCCGATTCTGGATGTGCAGCACTTCCCACAGGTGTTGCAAGGGAAAACGTCTCCAGAAGTTGAGCCCTGCTTCCTTCGCTTACGCTTCTCCTTAATGGCCAGCATTCTCTTGTTTTCAAACATTTTTATGCCACTAGAGCACAGCATCCTCCAACGAGAGCAGCCAAGGGCATCAGTTTCCCAGGAAGCGATGTCTCTGTCACAGGCTTTGAGGTTTGTCTTCAAGGTGTCCTTGAAGCGCTTGCAGGGTCTTCCAAGTTCTCAGTGGCCTTCCTTCAGCTGGCCATACAGTAGCATCTTCGGGATCCTGCTGTCTGTCATGTGGACAAAGTGTCCTGTCCAGCGTAGCTGGCACTGGATCAGCAGGCTTTCGATGCTGGGCAGGCCGCTCCTCTCTAGGACCTGGAGGTTGGAGACCCTGTCTTGCCACTTTATGCCGAGGATCTTTTGTAGGCATCTCTGGTGAAACTGCTCAGGTTGTTGAATGTGACAGCGATACGTCATCCATGTTTCACAGCAGTACAACAAGGTGGTCAGCACAACAGCTCTGAGGATAGGCGCTATATAAGTATGGATATCATTGGTGTCAGACGGAGGATAGGCGCTATATAAGTGTGGATATCATTGGTGTCAGACGGTGGATAGGCGCTATATAAGTATGGATATCATTGGTGTCAGACTGAGGATAGGCGCTATATAAGTATGGATATCATTGGTGTCAGGCTGAGGGTAGGCGCTATATAAGTGTGGATATCATTGGTCTCAGACTGAGGATAGGCGCTATATAAGTGTGGATATCATTGGTGTCAGACTGAGGATAGGCGCTATATAAGTGTGGATATCATTGGTGTCAGACTGAGGATAGGCGCTATATAAGTGTGGATATCATTGGTGTCAGACTGAGGATAGGCGCTATATAAGTGTGGATATCATTGGTGTCAGGCTGAGGATAGGCACTATATAAGTGTGGATATCATTGGTCTCAGACTGAGGATAGGCGCTATATAAGTGTGGATATCATATCATTGCTTCAGGGAGGAGTCGCAAGGAGGGTGGGCGCTCCATTCTGATGGCCATGCCCAAGATCATTGAGCAGGAGGAGCTCAACAGGAAGCGGGAACAGCTCATGCACGCAGCTCTCAGACTGATCAGGCAGATGCCTGAAGGGGACATCATCGACTTTGTTGAAAAGGTTGGTGGAGTGGTGGCCATGTGGCGACACGTTCACTAGGTTGGTGGAGTGGTGGCCATGTGGCCATGTGGCGACACGTTCACTAGGTTGGTGGAGTGGTGGCCATGTGGCAACACATTCACTAGGTTGGTGGAGTGGTGGCCATGTGGCAACACGTTCACTAGGTTGGTGGAGTGGTGGCCATGTGGCGACATGTTCACTAGGTTGGTGGAGTGGTGGCCATGTGGCGACACGTTCACTAGGTTGGTGGAGTGGTGGCCATGTGGCAACACATTCACTAGGTTGGTGGAGTGGTGGCCATGTGGCGACACGTTCACTAGGTTGGTGGAGTGGTGGCCATGTGGCGACACGTTCACTAGGTTGGTGGCCATGTGGCGACACGTTCACTAGGTTGGTGGGGTGGTGGCCATGTGGCGACACGTTCACTAGGTTGGTGGAGTGGTGGCCATGTGGCGACATGTTCACTAGGTTGGTGGAGTGGTGGCCATGTGGCCATGTGGCGACACGTTCACTAGGTTGGTGGAGATGTGGCCATGTGGCGACACGTTCACTAGGTTGGTGGAGTGGTGGCCATGTGGCGACACGTTCACTAGGTTGGTGGAGTGGTGGCCATGTGGCGACACGTTCACTAGGTTGGTGGAGTGGTGGCCATGTGGCGACACATTCACTAGGTTGGTGGAGTGGTGGCCATGTGGCGACACGTTCACTAGGTTGGTGGAGATGTGGCCATGTGGCGACACGTTCACTAGGTTGGTGGAGTGGTGGCCATGTGGCGACACGTTCACTAGGTTGGTGGAGATGTGGCCATGTGGCGACACGTTCACTAGGTTGGTGGAGTGGTGGCCATGTGGCCATGTGGCGACACATTCACTAGGTTGGTGGAGTGGTGGCCATGTGGCCATGTGGCGACATGTTCACTAGGTTGGTGGAGTGGTGGCCATGTGGCGACATGTTCACTAGGTTGGTGGAGTGGTGGCCATGTGGCGACATGTTCACTAGGTTGGTGGAGTGGTGGCCATGTGGCCATGTGGCGACACGTTCACTAGGTTGGTGGAGTGGTGGCCATGTGGCGACACGTTCACTAGGTTGGTGGCCATGTGGCGACACGTTCACTAGGTTGGTGGAGTGGTGGCCATGTGGCGACATGTTCACTAGGTTGGTGGAGTGGTGGCCATGTGGCGACACGTTCACTAGGTTGGTGGAGTGGTGGCCATGTGGCAACACGTTCACTAGGTTGGTGGAGTGGTGGCCATGTGGCGACACGTTCACTAGGTTGGTGGAGTGGTGGCCATGTGGCGACACGTTCACTAGGTTGGTGGAGTGGTGGCCATGTGGCGACACGTTCACTAGGTTGGTGGAGATGTGGCCATGTGGCGACATGTTCACTAGGTTGGTGGAGTGGTGGCCATGTGGCCATGTGGCGACACGTTCACTAGGTTGGTGGAGTGGTGGCCATGTGGCGACACGTTCACTAGGTTGGTGGAGATGTGGCCATGTGGCGACATGTTCACTAGGTTGGTGGAGTGGTGGCCATGTGGCCATGTGGCGACACGTTCACTAGGTTGGTGGAGTGGTGGCCATGTGGCCATGTGGCGACACGTTCACTAGGTTGGTGGAGTGGTGGCCATGTGGCGACACGTTCACTAGGTTGGTGGAGATGTGGCCATGTGGCGACATGTTCACTAGGTTGGTGGAGTGGTGGCCATGTGGCCATGTGGCGACACGTTCACTAGGTTGGTGGAGTGGTGGCCATGTGGCAACACGTTCACTAGGTTGGTGGAGTGGTGGCCATGTGGCGACACGTTCACTAGGTTGGTGGAGTGGTGGCCATGTGGCGACACGTTCACTAGGTTGGTGGAGATGTGGCCATGTGGCGACACGTTCACTAGGTTGGTGGAGTGGTGGCCATGTGGCCATGTGGCGACACGTTCACTGGCCATGTGGCCATGTGGTAACACGTTCACTAGCCATGTGGTGACACGTTCACCTGGGGAGCGAGAGAATTGGAGCATGCAGGATCAAATCCCACACTCACTAAAATTGTTTCCCAATTCACCATACTTCAAGGGGTGGTCTGGATGCTAGTCATTCAGATGAGACGATAAAGTGAGGCCCTGTGTGTAGCGTGCATATAAAAGAGCCTGTAGTAACAAGAGTGAGAGAGAGAGTGTGTGTGTGTGTTTGTGTGTGTATATGTTTTCATGTGGTGTGTCTGCATATGCTTGTGTGTATGTGTTTGTGTGCATGTAGTGTGTGTATGAGTGTGTGTGAGAAAAAAGAAAAAAAATGAGAGAGAGAGAGAGAAGACAAGACAATACAAGACAATACAAGACAAATGGTTTATTGTACATCAGCCTCATATGGGAAGGGGGTTGGGGGGGGGGGGGGTCTGGAGAGAGAGAGAGAGACTGAGATGATTTATTCACTTAAGGCCATAGCCCCATATGAATGAAGGGCGATAATACAGTATGCAGATGTCACCATAACCATCAGTAAACATTCACCATTTTCACAGTTAGTTAAAGAAATTATGATCATACCGTTTCTCTTAACTTAAAAGCTCTGTGTAAATACAGTGCGAGATTACGTATGGCACCATTGAGAGAGAGAGAGAGAGAGAGAGAGAGAGAGAGAGATGGCATGTAGTGTGTATGTGTGCGAACCTATGCATGCCTACCTGTGAATTCCATCATTAGTCACAGTACCCCCAACAGAGAGTTCCCCCCCCCCCCCCCCGAACCCCCTACCCCCATCAACCACACACACACTCACTTCGCTGTCGGTTGTTGCTACAGGTGCAGACCAAGGTACTGGAAGTGGATGAAATTGACCAGATCATGAAGCAGGTGAAGAAGCTGAAGAAGGAGGCAGACTTTTCCATTGCCTGCCCAAAGTGCTACAAAGTGAAGGTGGACGGTTCCAAGATCCGAACCATCAACAACGCACACCACGTCATTGTTGGCCATGAGATTGACAAGGATGTGGTCAAACTCCAGGGCAAGGCCTTCCTCAAGAAAGACGACTGGGAAATGAAAGGGTCTGTCAACTGCAAATGCAGAAACCGCCTTGGACAGATCCTTACCTACAAAAAGGTGAGACCTGTTGACAGGAATGTGTGTTTTCATCATTGTTGTGCTTCAAGTGGGTGGTATAGCTTGCTGACAAGCAGTTGATGCTGTAATGTGGTGGTATAGCTTGCTGACAAGCAGTTGATGCTGTCATGTGGTGGTATAGCTTGCTGACAAGCAGTTGATGCTGTAGTGTGGTGGTATAGCTTGCTGACAAGCAGTTGATGCTGTAGTGTGGTGGTATAGCTTGCTGACAAGCAGTTGATGCTGTCATGTGCTAGTATAGTTTGCTGACAAGCAGTTGATGCTGTCATGTGCTAGTATAGTTTGCTGACAAGCAGTTGATGCTGTCATGTGCTAGTATAGTTTGCTGACAAGCAGTTGATGCTGTAATGTGGTAGAGGTCCTGTCCTCCCCAACTCTCCAAGAAGGGAGGAGAAAAACCTCTACCAACGCAAAGGGTCACTGGCAAAAGGCCAAAACGCTCGCAGATAGAAACACACCACAATAAACAAACTTTCATTTCTTTCACCTGGTGCGAGACATACACAACTTTTTAAGAGACGAAAGTGATGGTGATGGCCTACTATTTAAACCCCCTCCGCCTAAAAAAAAAAAAAAAAAAGCAGATATATTCCACCTGACCTCCATTCCCAGCCAGAATGAATGGAGAGAACTGGTTGCCAGGTTGCACGTGGTGCCCCTGCAGACCTGAGACTACAGGACAGAAGAAGGAGAAGGAGAAGAAGAAAGAATGGATCGTGTTTTGCTGACACCAGGGCCCCTATCCCCAACAGAACCAGCTCTAGTGTGGTCGTGCGTGAGGGAGCTGAATGAAGGAATGAGTGAACTTGCTTCGTTCAGTTGCATGTGATTGTGGCAGAAAAACTCACAGCATCCTTAAACAGCTCCTTCACCCAAGAAATACTGCAGTATATTCTGCAGAGGTAGCAGGCACAAGACAGGGAAGCAACGTCCAAGCAACAGTTTCTCACGGTCCCTTTACTTTCCAGGTCTGAGTGTGAGGACAGCATCTGTGCATGAGTCATGTAAATGATTTGCTCACAGCTTGTGGGATCTTATTTTTAATGCATGTCTATGAGAGAAAAAAAAAACATAATCAATTCAAACTGGCAGCTAATATGTTGTTGTAGTGAACATGGGCCACAGGCCACAGGTTGATACAGGGAAAGGGGAGGGAATTGTGCAAGGGAAGTATGGGTGTGGGGGAGGTGGGGAAAAGGGGGCAGTGAAGATGGGCAACACACAGACACGCACACACACACGCACGCACGCATGCACGCACGCACGCACGCACACACACGCGCACACACACACACACACACACACACACACTCACAAACTTGCACACTTACAAACACACACACACACTCACGCAGGCACACACACACACACACACACAAAAAACACACACTCAGCAGTTTCCCAACAGTGCATAAACCCAATTTGCTGGTAACCATGACTGCCTTCATCTCATGACCTGTGAGTGGTGCAATGTGTGTGTGTGTGTGCGTGCGTGCGTGTGTGCGTGCGCGCACGTGTGTGTATGTGTGTGTGTGCGTGTGTGCATGCGTGCACGTGTGTGTGTCTGTGTCTGTGTCTGTGTGTGTGTGTGGGTGGGTGGTTCGGTTTGGTTATGTGTTATTTGAACCAAAGATGTGATGATGAATTATTGTTCTTCCCAGGCCGACTTCATCCTGGTGTCCCCCAAGTACTGGGTGTTTCTGGACAAGGAGGGCGTGCCCTCTGCCTACAAGAAATGGACACAGGTGCCCCATCAGATTGCTGAGGTCAGCCCTGCCGACATCAAGGAGCACCTGGGACAGACAGACAGTGACTGAGGGCTGACATCAAGGAACACCTGGAACAGACAGACAGACAGACAGTGACTGAGGGCTGACATCAAGGAACATCTGGAACAGACAGACAGACAGACAGACAGTGACTGAGGGCTGACATCAAGGAACACCTGGGGCAGACAGACAGACAGTGACTGAGGGCTGACACCAAGGAACACCTGGGGCAGACAGACAGACAGACAGACAGTGACTGAGGGCTGACATCAAGGAACACCTGGGGCAGACAGACAGACAGTGACTGAGGGCTGACATCAAGGAAAACCTGGGACAGACAGACAGACAGACAGACAGTGACTGAGGGCTGACATCAAGGAACATCTGGAACAGACAGACAGACAGACAGACAGTGACTGAGGGCTGACATCAAGGAACACCTGGGGCAGACAGACAGACAGACAGACAGTGACTGAGGGCTGACATCAAGGAACACCTGGGACAGACAGACAGACAGACAGACAGTGACTGAGGGCTGACATCAAGGAACATCTGGAACAGACAGACAGACAGACAGACAGTGACTGAGGGCTGACATCAAGGAACACCTGGGGCAGACAGACAGACAGACAGTGACTGAGGGCTGACATCAAGGAACACCTGGGACAGACAGACAGACAGACAGACAGTGACTGAGGGCTGACACCAAGGAACACCTGGGGCAGACAGACAGACAGACAGTGACTGAGGGCTGACATCAAGGAACACCTGGGACAGACAGACAGACAGACAGACAGTGACTGAGGGCTGACACCAAGGAACACCTGGGGCAGACAGACAGACAGACAGTGACTGAGGGCTGACATCAAGGAACACCTGGGACAGACAGACAGACAGACAGTGACTGAGGGCTGACATCAAGGAACACCTGGGGCAGACAGACAGACAGACAGTGACTGAGGGCTGACATCAAGGAACACCTGGGGCAGACAGACAGTGACTGAGGGCTGACATCAAGGAACACCTGGGGCAGACAGACAGTGACTGAGGGCTGACATCAAGGAACACCTGGGACAGACAGACAGTGACTGAGGGCTGACATCAAGGAACACCTGGGACAGACAGACAGACAGACAGTGACTGAGGGCTGACACCAAGGAACACCTGGGGCAGACAGACAGACAGTGACTGAGGGCTGACATCAAGGAACACCTGGGGCAGACAGACAGACAGACAGACAGACAGTGACTGAGGGCTGACATCAAGGAACACCTGGGGCAGACAGACAGACAGTGACTGAGGGCTGACATCAAGGAACACCTGAGACAGACAGACAGACAGACAGTGACTGAGGGCTGACATCAAGGAACACCTGAGACAGACAGACAGACAGACAGTGACTGAGGGCTGACATCAAGGAACATCTGGAACAGACAGACAGACAGACAGACAGTGACTGAGGGCTGACATCAAGGAACACCTGGGGCAGACAGACAGACAGACAGACAGTGACTGAGGGCTGACATCAAGGAACACCTGGGGCAGACAGACAGACAGTGACTGAGGGCTGACATCAAGGAACACCTGGGGCAGACAGACAGACAGACAGACAGTGACTGAGGGCTGACATCAAGGAACATCTGGAACAGACAGACAGACAGACAGACAGTGACTGAGGGCTGACATCAAGGAACACCTGGGGCAGACAGACAGACAGACAGACAGTGACTGAGGGCTGACATCAAGGAACACCTGGGGCAGACAGACAGACAGTGACTGAGGGCTGACACCAAGGAACACCTGGGGCAGACAGACAGACAGTGACTGAGGGCTGACACCAAGGAACACCTGGGACAGACAGACAGACAGACAGACAGTGACTGAGGGCTGACACCAAGGAACACCTGGGGCAGACAGACAGACAGTGACTGAGGGCTGACACCAAGGAACACCTGGGGCAGACAGACAGACAGTGACTGAGGGCTGACATCAAGGAACACCTGGGGCAGACAGACAGACAGACAGACAGTGACTGAGGGCTGACACCAAGGAACACCTGGGGCAGACAGACAGACAGACAGACAGTGACTGAGGGCTGACATCAAGGAACACCTGGGACAGACAGACAGACAGACAGACAGTGACTGAGGGCTGACACCAAGGAACACCTGGGGCAGACAGACAGACAGACAGACAGTGACTGAGGGCTGACATCAAGGAACACCTGGGACAGACAGACAGACAGTGACTGAGGGCTGACACCAAGGAACACCTGGGACAGACAGACAGACAGACAGTGACTGAGGGCTGACACCAAGGAACACCTGGGGCAGACAGACAGACAGACAGACAGACAGACAGTGACTGAGGGCTGACACCAAGGAACACCTGGGGCAGACAGACAGACAGACAGACAGTGACTGAGGGCTGACATCAAGGAACACCTGGGGCAGACAGACAGACAGACAGACAGTGACTGAGGGCTGACACCAAGGAACACCTGGGGCAGACAGACAGACAGACAGTGACTGAGGGCTGACACCAAGGAACACCTGGGGCAGACAGACAGACAGTGACTGAGGGCTGACATCAAGGAACACCTGGGACAGACAGACAGACAGACAGTGACTGAGGGCTGACATCAAGGAAAACCTGGGACAGACAGACAGACAGTGACTGAGGGCTGACATCAAGGAACACCTGGGGCAGACAGACAGACAGTGACTGAGGGCTGACATCAAGGAACACCTGGGACAGACAGACAGACAGTGACTGAGGGCTGACATCAAGGAACACCTGGGACAGACAGACAGACAGACAGACAGACAGTGATTCCTGAAACGAAATGCTCGCTACCACCGCTGCTGTGAACTGTCTGTGGGATGTTACAGTTTGTTTTGTTGAGTTATTTTGTTTCGTTCTTGTTTTACACGAAGAAACTTACAGTAGGCTTTCATGGCCTGACCAGCATATTTGGTTTATACATCTGCTTCTTTTTTTCTTTTTTCTTTTTTTTTCCTCATTTCAAAAACATTCTCCCTGTATTGTACATGTGCACACTGTGATGGTGGTGTGATTTTTCTCTTCGGAAAAGGGGACTTAATTCCTCGCATGAAAAGACGTTTGTCCATTTTCTAGTATGTAATTGTATTTAGTTGTTGTTGGGTTTGTTTTTTTTCCTGTTCAGTCATAAGTGGTCAGATGATATAAGTCTTGATGTAAACAACCCAAGTTCCAGTCATTTGACTGTGAAACAAAAAGCATGATCGTTTTGTTTCATTGTTGTTGCAGGTTTTGTTTTACGTTCTGCAGATGTGTGTGCTTTGATGCAGATTTCCAGTCTGTCAAAGACTGAGTTCTTTTGAATTCACATTCAACACTATCCCCACCCCACCCCCCCAGCCCCTACCCCCAACAACCCCACCCCTGCACCTCGTGCCCATGGTGTCTGACAGAAATATGTCTTTGAAGCCTAGAAAAGTAATTTACTAAACCTGTTCTCTTCCCCCCCTTTTTTTTTCTATTATAGTTCTGTGATATTTGTTCACTTTATTGATGAGGTTGCACTCGGCTTATATCACAGATTGACGTAAGTTTACATTTGAGCTAACAGCAAAGTGAGAGCTGTATCATCAGTGGTTTCTCCAGTCATTGGGAAACCATTTACAGCTTAGTCTTTTGTGAAGGACTATGACTCTCAAACCAGGCGGCAAAATTGCACTGGCTCTTAGTGCTGCAGCCTTGTGGGCTAGCTGGCCTTTGGTAACCATCCCAAAGCCGACTGTTCTAAAACCCTCTTGGCCGAGAGTGGGGATGTAACTTGGGCAAGACACTCTCCACTATAATCAAATTCTAGCCCAAATAGTCGGAACAGCAGTTGCCTCCTCTGCTGTTCTGATGGTCATAGTCGGACACGACTGACTATCATATATTGATGAGATTGGTACTTTCGTGTGTGTGTGTGTGTGTGTGTGTGATGTTAATGTATGATTTCGTTGTCATAATTGTTCGAAGGACAAATTTTACAGGCCATCTTTCTGTTAGGATGTTTAGTATTTTAACCTGATGCAGGTTTTAAAAGAAAAGAATCTGTATCATTTTTTATGCTGCAATATTTTTTTGCTCTTCCCTTGTTGTGTGCCTGTTGCATGTGAATGCTTTCTTGGTCACACAGAAATAAAACATGCTGTGATCATTTTTTTTAATAAATAAAAGCTAGCTTGCGGGACAAAGGGGAGGTTACCTACTTCCGGGAGGTTATCGGCCATAGTTGCTTTCATTTTCTCCACATCGGTGGATAGTAGTTTGCACAGGACAGGAATGTCAGACCCCTGCCGGAGTCTGCACTAGCTGGGTCACGGTAAGTATGTTATTTAAACGTAATTTTAATAGAAAATTTCCTTTATTATATTCTTTTTCTTTTGTTATCAGTGTTTTTTGTTGGTTATTTATTTACTTTTATTTATGTATTCATTCAAGCATTTACTGATTCATATATTTATTTATCTATTATGGTTATTTATTCATGTTCTTATTCTACTTTATATAAAAGATGTTTTGACCATCATTTTTTTATTTTTTATGTGAACGTTTTACACAAAGCTGCAGCAAAGGCTTTCAAAGCCTGATAGGACGTTGTCTTCATGTGAAGATGAAGCCTCCTCTGTTTTTTTCAGCACATGTGGTGCAGTACATGTATACGGATTAGAATGTTGTCTTTATGTGAAGATGAGACATCCTCTCTTTTTTCAGCACACGTGGTGCAGTACATGTATACGGATTAGAACGTTGTCCTTATGTGAAGATGAGGCATCCTCTCTTTTTTCAGCACATGTGGTGCAGTACATGTATACGGATTAGAATGTTGTCCTTATGTGAAGATGAGGCATCTTCTCTTTTTTCAGCACATGTGGTGCAGTACATGTATATGGATTAGTCCACACACTTTGACATCTTGAAACTGAACCTGTGAGATTCTACAAGCATCACACCCAAACAAACAACAACATGCTTTTACACAATAGCTGTGATATTTCATTTGCATTTGGACAAGTTTCCATGAGTCTTATGCGTCTTTGATGTACATATGTGTGTTTTCAGCCTTTGTCACATTTCAGAGTTTCGTTTTGATGGTAAAATTCTACCTTTAATCAAATGGCTTATGTATAATCAGTAAATTTATTCGGATGCCATATTTTACCAGTATATGTGAATGCTTTTAAAAAAATAATAACTCCTGCATGCTTCTGCTAGATTTATTCTTTTTGTTTTACTGGCGTTCAGTTGGTGGTTTTGTTTTGATTTGTATTCTCAGTTGTTGTTGTTTTTTTTGTTGTTGTTTTTTTTTGTTTCCACCCAGCTGTAACAAAAAAGGTTTTATGCAAGCAAAACATTCTGTTGGATGAAATAAATCATTGTGAACCACTCACAGTTAGTGAAATGTTTCATGTCTGTTGCACTGATGTCACGGACCAACAGTCAACATGCAATGAGAAGAGAGGAAAGGAATTTGGCATGAATGGACGTGTTGGGTTGATAGCAAGTAAAATTATAAAGCAAAAATATGCCTGCTCTGCACTAATGTGCCTCTCATTTGGTGGATCCATCTTTTCTAAAATCGTGGCATGCACAGTTTCTTTCAAGCTTATTACATGCACACACACACACACACACACACACACACACTCACACGCATGCACAAGTACATACACAATTGCATATACACATATGCACACACGTGAGCGTGCAGACACATGCTCACACTCACATACATGCAAACACGGAGACACGTGCGCGCACGCACGCACACTCACACACACACACACACACGTACGTACTCACACACACGCGCGCGTGCGCTCGCGCTCTCTCTCTCTCATACACACACAAAACCTGTAGTTGTAGTAGTATAAGGACTGGCATTTTTGCCTTCAGGCCTCGCGGCCTATAAACGTCTCCTCTTTACAAAGGGTGTCTTTCAACCTTTCTCTGGCATGCACACACCACATAAACATACTCAAAAGTGCACACATGCATTTATCATGGCATTGACATTCAAGTTTCTTTTGAACATGCGCTTTCATGTGTTGTGTGCAACACTGATCTAACCGGCTAAACAGAAATTCTTGTGTGCAACACTGCTGGGGATTGGCCAATTGCAACTTGTCTTGCTAGTGCCCTTCGGCAGCCACGAATCAATGACGTCACGATTTTCACATGGTTCCCTACATGGCGACATGCGATCAGCTTGGATTGCGGCATCGTGAAGACAAACTTCTGTGTTCTCAGGGAAGTTATCTTCAGAAAACATAAACAGATTGTTGTGTGACATTTTTGCTGACATTTGGCAGCTTGTTACATACAGAGAATCTGTTAAAAACACCCGGAAACACCGGCAAGATCCTTCGGCATTCGAACTCCGGCATCCAAGCAGACGAACATCTGCTGATTATCTGGAGCCGTTGAAAAGTGAAATTGTCGTTTTATTGGGATGGCGACCAATGGAATTGACGGCGAGTCCAGTGCGGATAGAAATGTGGAAATATGGAAAATAAAAAAACTTATCAAGAGTCTTGAAGCAGCCAGAGGGTAAGTTATGGAAGTGATTTCAAACGGATATTTGATCTTCTCTCAAATCTTTTGATCTTGAAAATAAAGCTAACAGCGAAAGCGCTTCTTCTTCTTTCTTCTTCTTCTTCTTTCCGTTACACGACCAATATCGACTTGCCGATGACGATGAAAACTTTTTATTTATTTATTTATTTGTTTAGAATTGATAGAAAACGCAAGAACAAGCATCCGGTGCGCAGTTTTAATGTGTTTGATAGTATGCCAGAGGGGAAAGAAAGTGGCTGATATTAGTGAAAAACGGATTTGTCGGTAACCACTATTTCATTTTTATTTGGAACATCAGCTGATCAGACTTATAAGGGAGGGCAGACCAGACTGAAGAGACATCACATGAACACAATAACACTAATAAAGGTCTCGGGTCTGTTGTTTGTCATCATGACCAGACTATTAATTTTATAAACTTTTATATTGACAGTATGAATATGTTTAAGAAAAAAATCATATTTTATGTTAGAGTTTTAACAACTAGTTGTATCTTAATAGTTAAACTTTATAGAACTTTCATCATGTCAAACTTTACTTTAGTGTAAAGTCAGTCTTAGATTGACATGAGACTGTTGCAAGCACTCTATAGATGTGCAGCCGCAACCAATGTGTTCTGACACAATATGCTTGATTAAAGTTTTTATTTATTTTTTTTTTTTTTATACAAGTCTGTACAGCTACAAAGTACAAGCATGTGTTGATGTACACGGGTGCACATGTACAGACACACACACACACACACACACACACATGCTCCCAGTCTGACTGATATTCACTTGTTAAGAGTTGCAAAAAATGAGAAAAAAAATCAAACATTTAATTATCTTAATATTGATAATAGTGGTGAAAAAAAATAATGCAGTTATTACATTACAGTGCAGCTATCAGCAATTTTTAAGAGTTTATTTGGAGAACTGACTTACTGCCAAGAGCAAATGTGCCTCAGTTGCTATCATTTTCTTCTATACTTTTGGCTTAGAAATTTATGTCAAATAGTATATTGATAGAACGCTGTTTAGATTATGCATTGTGACTCCAGTGAGCATGTTTGATTCTGATGCAGTGATTTTATGGTGCCTAAAATGTTCTCAAAAAAGAGTAAACTCTATCACATTTTTTGGTTGAAATTAAACAGAGATTAGAGAAGGTTTATAATTTCCATCCCCAAAACCTCTGTCATGACTATCATAATTTCATTCTGTGAGAGGCACAGTGACCATCACCATACCATGCATATTGTTTTCATGGGGCTGTCAGTATAGATGGATCCACTATAAATAGTATAATTAACAGTAAAAATTTGTCTTTAAATTCCTGAAATCACAGTGACTTAGTTAACACTATGAAAAAATATTGAATACCTTCAGAGATACCCCCCCCCCTCCCCCAACACACACACACACAAACACACACATATGATGCACATACTCCCTCCCTTACACATTGTATGTTCCAGTGAAATGCGCAATACAACCAGTACATCATGTTAGTCAAGCCTCTTGGAATCATACAGTATTGGCACCATGGCAGATTGGAAACAGTGTGTGATTTTGCACACTGATATGATACTGCACGCAGCTTAAAAAAATGCATTATAAGTTTAACAACATACACTAATAGAGTTAGTAACTCACCAAGTACTGTTTTAAGCTTTGAGAAATGTCATTTATTCAGTGACCCTGAGTAATCAATGGTCTGATTTCAAGTACTCTTAATCAGCAGCTTAAAAATTTTTTTAAAAAACATTGAGAGGAAGTGGCCGCTATGTGTGTATTTGTGTATGGATGCACGCATGGGCGTGTGAGTGCATGTGCCCACGTGTGTGTGTGTGTGTGTGTGTGTGTGCACGTGTGTGACTGTGTCACTGTGTCAGTGTGTGTGTGCCACCTGTATGTGTGTGCCACTGTGTGTGTGTGCATGTGCATGCATGCGTGTGTGTGTGTGTGTGTGTGTGTGTGATACATTTGTCTGGTAAAAGCAGTTTATAAAACATGCTTGCACTATTGCAGAAAACTGATTTTACCTACAAAAGCAGAAAATACAGTCTCTCAAGTCCTTGTCTTGCAATTTATTATGTTTTCAGTAAACTGAAATAATAAAAGACATGTGATCATGTCATGTCTGTCAGTCCATCTGTGCTATTAACCCCTTGACCACCGACTGGTAAAACGAGGTCAGTGTGGCAGGAGTTTGAAGTGCAGTTACTGCTCTTTGTCTATTTAGTTTAAGACTACTTTTGAAGGGTGAAATTTAAATTCATTTACAAAAGGGAACAGCCCCAAGAGGAAAATGTTCAAATAAAGAATAATTGATGACCAGCATCATGATCTGTAATTGTAAGCTCAGTTTTATCACAATGACTGAAAGAGGTAACACTAACAGCCCTTCACCGATGAGCATACTCGTCACCAGCAGCCATGGAGTATATATTTTTGCCTTCTTCCCTCTGCACCCAGCCCACTGACTACTGACGAAGGGAACCCATTCACTGTATTGACAAGACAGCAGTAAGGTGAAGTACTGTGAACCGGCCCACTTACTACTGACGAAGGGAACCCATTCACTGTATTGACTCAGTGACTGAACAAGACAGCAGTAAGGTGAAGTACTGTGAACCGGCCCACTTACTACTGACGAAGGGAACCCATTCACTGTATTGACTCAGTGACTGAACAAGACAGCAGTAAGGTGAAGTACTGTGAACCGGTCCACTGACTACTGACGAAGGGAACCCATTCACTGTATTGACTCAATGACTGAACAAGACAGCAGTAAGGTGAAGTACTGTGAACCGGTCCACTGACTACTGACGAAGGGAACCCATTCACTGTATTGACTCAGTGACTGAACAAGACAGCAGTAAGGTGAAGTACTGTGAACCGGCCCACTGACTACTGACGAAGGGAACCCATTCACTGTATTGACTCAGTGACTGAACAAGACAGCAGTAAGGTGAAGTACTGTGAACCGGTCCACTGACTACTGACGAAGGGAACCCATTCACTGTATTGACTCAATGACTGAACAAGACAGCAGTAAGGTGAAGTACTGTGAACCGGCCCACTGACTACTGACGAAGGGAACCCATTCACTGTATTGACTCAATGACTGAACAAGACAGCAGTAAGGTGAAATACTGTGAACCATCCCACTGACTACTGACGAAGGGAACTCATTCACTGTATTGACTCAATGACTGAACAAGACAGCAGTAAGGTGAAGTACTGTGAACCGGTCCACTGACTACTGATGAAGGGAACCCATTCACTGTATTGACTCAATGACTGAACAAGACAGCAGTAAGGTGAAATACTGTGAACAGGTCCACTGACTACTGACAAAGGGAACCCATTCACTGTATTGACTCAATGACTGAACAAGACAGCAGTAAGGTGAAGTACTGTGAACCGGTCCACTGACTACTGACGAAGGGAACCCATTCACTGTATTGACTCAATGACTGAACAAGACAGCAAAGGTGAAGTACTGTGAACCGGCCCACTGACTACTGAGGGAACCCATTCACTGTATTGACTCAGTGACTGAACAAGACAGCAGTAAGGTGAAGTACTGTGAACCGGTCGAGTACAAGTCCACTGACTACTGATGAAGGGAACCCATTCACTGTATTGACTCAGTGACTGAACAAGACAGCAGTAAGGTGAAGTACTGTGAACCGGTCCACTGACTACTGACGAAGGGAACCCATTCACTGTATTGACTCAATGACTGAACAAGACAGCAGTAAGGTGAAGTACTGTGAACCAGTCCACTTACTACTGACGAAGGGAACCCATTCACTGTATTGACTCAATGACTGAACAAGACAGCAGTAAGGTGAAGTACTGTGGACCGGTCCACTGACTACTGACGAAGGGAACCCATTCACTGTATTGACTCAATGACTGAACAAGACAGCAGTAAGGTGAAGTACTGTGAACCGGCCCACTGACTACTGACGAAGGGAACCCATTCACTGTATTGACTCAATGACTGAACAAGACAGCAGTAAGGTGAAATACTGTGAACCGGTCCACTGACTACTGACGAAGGGAACCCATTCACTGTATTGACTCAATGACTGAACAAGACAGCAGTAAGGTGAAGTACTGTGAACCGGCCCACTGACTACTGACGAAGGGAACCCATTCACTGTATTGACTCAATGACTGAACAAGACAGCAGTAAGGTGAAGTACTGTGAACCGGTCCACTGACTACTGACGAAGGGAACCCATTCACTGTATTGACTCAATGACTGAACAAGACAGCAGTAAGGTGAAGTACTGTGAACCAGTCCACTGACTACTGACGAAGGGAACCCATTCACTGTATTGACTCAATGACTGAACAAGACAGCAGTAAGGTGAAGTACTGTGAACCGGCCCACTGACTACTGAGGGAACCCATTCACTGTATTGACTCAATGACTGAACAAGACAGCAGTAAGGTGAAGTACTGTGAACCATCCCACTGACTACTGATGAAGGGAACCCATTCACTGTATTGACTCAATGACTGAACAAGACAGCAGTAAGGTGAAGTACTGTGAACCATCCCACTGACTACTGATGAAGGGAACCCATTCACTGTATTGACTCAATGACTGAACAAGACAGCAGTAAGGTGAAGTACTGTGAACCATCCCACTGACTACTGATGAAGGGAACCCATTCACTGTATTGACTCAATGACTGAACAAGACAGCAGTAAGGTGAAATACTGTGAACCGGTCCACTGACTACTGACGAAGGGAACCCATTCACTGTATTGACTCAATGACTGAACAAGACAGCAGTAAGGTGAAGTACTGTGAACCGGCCCACTTACTACTGACGAAGGGAACCCATTCACTGTATTGACTCAATGACTGAACAAGACAGCAGTAAGGTGAAGTACTGTGAACCGGCCCACTGACTACTGACCAAGGGAACCCATTCACTGTATTGACTCAATGACTGAACAAGACAGCAGTAAGGTGAAGTACTGTGAACCGGCCCACTGACTACTGACGAAGGGAACCCATTCACTGTATTGACTCAGTGACTGAACAAGACAGCAGTAAGGTGAAGTACTGTGAACCGGCCCACTGACTACTGACGAAGGGAACCCATTCACTGTATTGACTCAATGACTGAACAAGACAGCAGTAAGGTGAAGTACTGTAGACCAGTCCAGACTGGTGGTTCTGTGTGTTGATTATAAATATCAGTGTACAGCCAGACTGTGCATTACAGCAGCACTAGAAATAGCACTGCTGCAAAGTTTACATAGTTTGCAAAGTTTGTGGTTAGAGTGGGGTGGTGGAGGTGGTGGAACTGGAAGGAAGACTGTGTGACATGAGACTATAGATAATATTGTAGAGAGAGTGTGTGTGTCACTGTGTGTGTGTGTGTGTTCAGATCTCAAGTCACTTTATGTTTTTACAGAGGTTGAAATGAAAGGGTTGAATTAACAGGATTTACCCTCATAAGCAGACAGATGTGTGGCATAGAGGGAATCGTTTGAACTGAAAGCAGACACTGAGAGTAAGACAGTATAAAAGTGGAATTTTCTACAGAATTTTGCCAGGGACAATCTGTTTGCTCCATTGGGTTCTTTGACATGTTGCACATTGTCATGGACCTTGGTTTTTCATCTCATCTGGAAGACTAGCACTTGGACCATCACCCACGGTCTACTGGAAGGAGACAAATTACACACAACATGTTTGTTCATAAGTTATTATGGGACGCAAACCTGTGGACACATGCTTCTTAGTCAGGTGTGTTACCACTTGGCCACCACTTCACTGTTCTTACTTTAGTACAGATTAGATCTATTTTCATTAATTCTGAGAAAAAAAAGGAACATTAAAAAAAAAATATATATATATTACTTACAAATTCCCCATATCATGTATCATACCACACAAGAGCACATGATAGAACTGGAAGAGGAAAAACAACATATATATATATATATATATATATATAATACTACAAATTGGAGATATGTATATTTGAAAGAAAAAGGCACAACACACACACACACACACACACACACACACACACACACACACACGCACACAGAGCAAACACTGAGCCACAAGCACACACACTAGAGGAATACACCAATAGAGGGCGGACATAGGGGGAGTGCAGAGGGTGGGAGGAGACATACAACTACAAGGGACTATGCTTTGTCACATCCAAAGGCCATTTTTTGAACAGGTGGCTTTTAAGTTTTCCTTTGAAAGAGGACAGAGTTGATGAGTGCCGGAGTTCCAGACATGTACATGTTGCTAATACATATACATTTTATCTGTGTAGGAATGGCACAAGTATGATCTCGCTCATCATTCCACCCAAAGACCAGATTGCTCGAGTCAACAAAATGCTAGCTGATGAGTTTGGAACAGCGTCCAACATCAAAAGTCGTGTCAATAGACTGTCTGTGTTAGGTGCCATCACGTCTGTACAGCAGAGACTGAAACTGTACAGCAAAGGTGAGTGTGTGCCATCACGTCTGTACAGCAGAGTCTGAAACTATACAGCAAAGGTGAGTGTGTGCCATCACGTCTGTACAGCAGAGTCTGAAACTATACAGCAAAGGTGAGTGTGTGCCATCACGTCTGTACAGCAGAGTCTGAAACTATACAGCAAAGGTGAGTGTGTGCCATCACGTCTGTACAGCAGAGTCTGAAACTATACAACAAAGGTGAGTGTGTGCCATCACGTCTGTACAGCAGAGACTGAAACTATACAGCAAAGGTGAGTGTGTGCCATCACGTCTGTACAGCAGAGTCTGAAACTATACAACAAAGGTGAGTGTGTGCCATCACGTCTGTACAGCAGAGTCTGAAACTATACAACAAAGGTGAGTGTGTGCCATCACGTCTGTACAGCAGAGTCTGAAACTATACAACAAAGGTGAGTGTGTGCCATCACGTCTGTACAGCAGAGACTGAAACTATACAGCAAAGGTGAGTGTGTGCCATCACGTCTGTACAGCAGAGTCTGAAACTATACAACAAAGGTGAGTGTGTGCCATCACGTCTGTACAGCAGAGTCTGAAACTATACAGCAAAGGTGAGTGTGTGCCATCACGTCTGTACAGCAGAGTCTGAAACTATACAACAAAGGTGAGTGTGTGCCATCACGTCTGTACAGCAGAGTCTGAAACTATACAGCAAAGGTGAGTGTGTGCCATCACGTCTGTACAGCAGAGTCTGAAACTATACAGCAAAGGTGAGTGTGTGCCATCACGTCTGTACAGCAGAGTCTGAAACTATACAACAAAGGTGAGTGTGTGCCATCACGTCTGTACAGCAGAGTCTGAAACTATACAGCAAAGGTGAGTGTGTGCCATCACGTCTGTACAGCAGAGTCTGAAACTGTACAGCAAAGGTGAGTGTGTGCCATCACGTCTGTACAGCAGAGTCTGAAACTATACAGCAAAGGTGAGTGTGTGCCATCACGTCTGTACAGCAGAGTCTGAAACTATACAGCAAAGGTGAGTGTGTGCCAGCTTGTGCGCATGTCACTTTGTGAAATTGTTAACAGGGTGCACTTGACTTGTCAGTTGTGATATGTATGGTGTGTGTATGTGTATGTTTGTGTGTGTGTGTATGTGTGTGTGTGTGTGTGTGTATGCAAGTGCATAGGTAACACAGTCACTATGGAAAGTCCATGAATATTATGATTGTTAATATTGTTGTCGAGTACAGGACTTGTCAGTCTGTTAATTTTCAAAGAATCTCTCTTTTATTGTGTGTTTTTTGTTTTATTTATTTATTTATTTTTTGATGCTGTTGCTTTTAAATGACAGTGGAAAAATACTGTTTTTGTTATTTGTGAATTATTCTGATTCATTTTCCATAGTGTAGTTTATGCATATTTATTTCTAAGTGAGTTGTGCATTTGAACATGTTTGATTTGTGTGCAGTTCCACCCAACGGCCTTGTGATATACTGCGGCACCATCATCACGGAGGAGGGGAAGGAGAAGAAGGTGAACATTGACTTTGAGCCCTTCAGACCCATCAACACCTCCCTCTACCTGTGTGACAACAAGTTCCACACAGAGGTAATGCTGTGCACACACACACACACACACACACGCACGCACACGCACACACGCACATGCACACCCTTCCCATCCCCACCCCCACCCACACACACGCACACAGCACACTGTTGCTTTAGCTGCTTTGAGCATTTGTTTTTAAAACTGAACTATAATTAGATAGAGTTTAATTCCCTGTTTACTGAAATGAGATCAGTGTACTATGTTTTCATTAGTGTTATATATGACACATTATTACATGTGGATTTAAAATGGACTGAACACATGCAACTTTTCTCATCGGAATGAACATGCATTGGCCCACATGCATACTGTGTTTGTTTATATATTCATGTTTGCTTTTTTGTATGCTTGCACCATATTTGAAACAGTTATCCTTGACAGTATGAATGATGGAATGTGTTGCTCCTGTTTTTGACAGTATTAATGATGAAATGTGTTGCTCCTGATGTTTTGGACAGTATTCATAATGAAATGTGTTGCTCCTGATGTTTTGGACAGTATTCATAATGAAATGTGTTGCTCCTGATGTTTTGGACAGTATTCATAATGAAATGTGTTGCTCCTGTTGTTTTTGACAGTATTCATAATGAAATGTGTTGCTCCTGATGTTTTGGACAGTATTCATGATGAAATGTGTTGCTCCTGATGTTTTGGACAGTATTCATGATGAAATGTGTTGCTCCTGATGTTTTGGACAGTATTCATAATGAAATGTGTTGCTCCTGATGTTTTGGACAGTATTCATGATGAAATGTGTTGCTCCTGATGTTTTGGACAGTATTCATGATGAAATGTGTTGCTCCTGATGTTTTTGACAGCATTCATAATGAAATGTGTTGCTCCTGATGTTTTGGACAGTATTCATAATGAAATGTGTTGCTCCTGATGTTTTGGACAGTATTCATAATGAAATGTGTTGCTCCTGATGTTTTTGACAGCATTCATAATGAAATGTGTTGCTCCTGATGTTTTGGACAGTATTCGTAATGAAATGTGTTGCTCCTGATGTTTTGGACAGTATTCATAATGAAATGTGTTGCTCCTGACGTTATTGTTTTATTGACTGATTTAAATCAACCTGTTAATGATTAATTTACGACAGTGAATTTTGTTTTCAATTTTCTTCCAGGCCCTCACAGCGCTGTTAGCAGATGACAGCAAGTTTGGTTTCATAGTGATGGATGGAAACGGTGCCTTGTTTGGAAACTTATCAGGAAACACACGTGAAGTTTTACACAAGTTTACAGTTGATCTACCCAAGAAACATGGTATGCACAAAAGCAAAAAGAAGAGAGAAAAAAAAAAGAAGAAGAAGCAAAAGCAAACAAACCAAAAATAGTCTGTGGATCAGATGGGTGCAAGTCTGTTCTTGAGCTTTACTGCTGTAAACTGTATGTGTGTTAAAAAAAAAAAGGTCCGTAGAGTGGTTGAATGAATGCTGGGTGTTTGTGTGTGTGTGACTGCGCTTAAGTTTGCAAAGCATGGCACACTTTTGCTCTTGTTTTAATTCTTTTATACTTTTTAAAAACTTCAACCATTTTGCCTTGTACGTATCTTACTCATATTTCAATGCATTCATATTTGGTTGTTTTGTTTTATTTGATTTGTTTAATTTTATGTTAATGTTTTTACTTAAACCTAGGATAGGCTGTGAAGGCCTGACTAGTGAATTGAGTCTGTGCACAGGCCAGGCATTCCTGGTCATTCTGTCTCTTTCTTTTCTTTTTTTATGAAGCAGATGTGGTGTAGTGTATATGTATATCTATAGAGAGAGAGAGAGAGAGGAAGAGAGATCAATACGACCGCTTTGACCCCTCTTCTGGTGACACTCTTTGCCACAGGAAGAGGAGGGCAGTCGGCGCTGCGTTTTGCCCGGCTGCGCATGGAGAAACGGCACAACTATGTACGCAAGGTGGCGGAGGTGGCGGTGCAGCTGTTCATCACCAACGACAAGCCCAACATCTCCGGCCTGGTTCTGGCCGGCTCCGCTGACTTCAAGACGGAGCTCAGCCAGTCCGACATGTTCGATCCCGTCAGTTGGGGGGGCTCCCTTTGTTTTGTTTTGTTTTCCTTGGCTAAACGCAGTCATGTGTATGCACATGCACACGTGTGTGCGCGTGCACACAAACACACACACACACACACACGTGTCCGCACATGCACATTCATGCACACATGCCATAAAAACGTGCTCCTGCCCCCCCCACACACATGCACACATGCACTCTCATACACGCACACTCACACACATGCACATGCACACACACACACAATCACTCACTCACTCACACACACACACACACACACACACACACACACACACACACACACACACACACACTCACTCACTCACACTCATTCTCCCCCCTCTCTCACTGACACTACAGCAAACTGGGTATCTCCAGTCTCTGGATCTGGTGGAGCTCAGTCAGTCTGATATGTTTGACCTGGTCATTCGACTCGGTGGAACTGGAAAGTCCTGTTTCTTTCATTCTTTCCCAGACACATTGATGCGTGTGCACATGCACCCACGAGCATGTATACACACTCACACAGGCATGTACATGTGCGCACACATACTCAGACACACACGCGAACAAACAATACACTCACACGAATAGGTACAAGCACTCACTTGTGCTCACACACACAGAGTAAAATGACACACATCAGTGATTCCCACATACACACATGCACACTCACATTCACATACACACACTTTCACATGTGCACAAACACACACACTCAAACACACACACACACACACTCACACTCACACTCTTCACTTATGCTGAATAATGTATGGGATGTTGTACCTGTTGTAGTTGTAATTACAATTACTTGTATATGTGTACATGCTAGTCTTAGAAAAAAACCCAAACTTTTTGTACTCGCAGTACTTATTTATTGGTAAAAACCCAGTCATTTCACTTATACCAAGTACAGATATTTCCATACTGAACTGGGCACATTCATTTTCAACTTCTCATTCAGTTGCATTTTGGGGGGGCATGGGTGGGGGGTTATGCCTCGTGTTTTAGCGTGTTGGCTATAGGCTCTTCATTCTTCACAGGTATTTTCAAGGGGATTTAGCATGTTTTTGATGATGTGTGCATTTTGTGTGAACTGAAGTATGACTTTGACAATGCACTCAGCTTTTGTAGGGCGGGTCCCCAGACACTGTTGTGCAGCTGCAATGATGGCGTTCAAAAGTGTCCAATTTTGTGTGTCCAGATTGAATTCTGCCCTTGTTTAAATCAAAGGTTAATTTTCTGTCTGCTTCAGGAAACAGATTGAGTTTGTATAAATTTGTGCCTCTCTCTGTTCCACTCTCATCTCAGTTCTGATTGTAAATTCTGGATGTTGCCAGTTTTGTATGGTGTTTTTTATGGCGTTGATGATCAGCACATAGTAACATTTTTCTGTAATATTGACCATGTTGTATTGATGATGTGTGAACAGCGGCTACAAGCCAAAGTCATCAAGATCGTGGATGTATCGTACGGGGGGGAGAACGGATTCAACCAGGCCATTGAACTAGCTGCAGACAGCTTGGCCAACGTCAAGTTCATTCAAGAGAAAAAACTTATAGGTCAGTGTTCACTGGGCTTGATAGTAACTATTTGTTGGATATTTTCAGAGGCTTTGTTTTTCATTCTTTGAAATTATAATTCAATCACCTGTGAACTAATGTTATCATCTGACTCCATTTGACATCAGTGTGTGTGGTGTGTATAAAGAATGCCTGTGTGTAAAGTTTGAATGCCCCTGGTTGGTGCATGAAATAAACGCCTTGCCTTGCCTTGATTCGTGGTCACTTTGACAGGCAGTATCTTTTCTAAAAGCGCCTAACTGGCAAATGGTTGCCTTGCTATTGAGCCTCACTGAGTCGGCATTCCCTAGAGTGGAGACTACTGTTATATGTCATTTCAGCAACTTTCCCTCTGAATTATTATTTTATTTGTTTGTTTAACCCATTCAACCCTGGGCAGTTTACAGCCTCAGCAGGCTTCCATGTTGTATTGATGCAGAAACCCCCCCAGAAAATACAATCTTTTTCCTTCAGAGTACGTGTGCACACACCTAGAAATACTGTAATTAATTCCTCCCCATGCGGTTTGTGCATAATATATGTATGAATGTCAAAATTGTTTTGAAGAGACAAATTTTGATGCCAGAGCAATGCTTGAGTGTAGGGCTCAGTGAGTTAAACTTTTCAGTTTGTTCCAGAAAGCCTGATTAGATTTGGTTTGGTTTGCTGAAGAGTGCATAAGCGCTTGCACATATGTATGCAAAACTCCTACAACAAAAAACACAAACAGCAAAAACACAGTGGGTCAGAAATTACAGCTAATTAATGCACATATTATTTGATAAATTCATGTGCAAATAATCCAACAAGTTGAAAAAATAGAAAAAAATATTACTAACATTGACAGAAAAAAAAAATCATCGTTGAATAACATTAAAGAACAAGTGAGAACTTTTTTTAATTAAAAAAAAAAAAAATGTGTGCAGTAGTTTTCTAAGACAAAAACAGCTACAGTTATATGTCAGATGATAACGTGAATGTGTTGCTAATGCTTTGAAGCTTATTAATCAAGACTGGAAAATTCATTTATAGGTGCATTAAGAATAGTCTTAGGGATAGTTGATACCAGAACTGTTGTGTCTAGCTCAGTAGAAACCTTGTTACAGCTTTTTTTCTCTCCGCATTATTTGCTGTGTGCACCAGTAAAAACTCAGGGATAGATGCACACAATTTAGCATCTGTTAAAAACAGGGTTAGTGTGGAGTAGCTGAACATTGGTACCTGGATATCCACCACTCTCCCTTTTCAGCAGTCCAGCACATGAATTTTAAAAAGAATTCAGTTTGGCGGTGTGTTTTGCATGGACATTTTTTCAGTCTGGGAGAAAAAAAAAAGGAATTTTGTTTGGTTGCAGCTGTGGGAACCCTGTGAAAAGTGTACTTTGTGTCACACAGTTTGACCACCATGCTATACATCCCTTGTCTGATGGATTGGTTACTGAGGATTGTTAGATCCGTTGACCGTTGTGTGCAGGGCGGTACTTTGATACAGTTTGACCACCAAGCCATACATCTGTTGTCTGATGGATTGGTTACTGAGGATTGTTAGATCCGTTGACCGTTGTGTGCAGGGCGGTACTTTGATACAGTTTGACCACCATGCTATACATCTGTTGTCTGATTGATGGATTGGTTACTGAGGATTGTTAGATCTGTTGACTGTTGTGTGCAGGGCGGTACTTTGATACAGTTTGACCACCATGCTATACATCCCTTGTCTGATTGATTGGTTACTGAGGATTGTTAGATCTGTTGACGGTTGTGTGCAGGGTGGTACTTTGATACAGTTTGACCACCATGCTATACATCTGTTGTCTGATGGATTGGTTACTGAGGATTGTTAGATCCGTTGACCGTTGTGTGCAGGGCGGTACTTTGATACAGTTTGACCACCATGCTATACATCTGTTGTCTGATGGATTGGTTACTGAGGATTGTTAGATCTGTTGACCGTTGTGTGCAGGGCGGTACTTTGATACAGTTTGACCACCATGCTATACATCTGTTGTCTGATTGATGGATTGGTTACTGAGGATTGTTAGATCTGTTGACGGTTGTGTGCAGGGCGGTACTTTGATACAGTTTGACCACCATGCCATACATCTGTTGTCTGATTGATGGATTGGTTACTGAGGATTGTTAGATCTGTTGACCGTTGTGTGCAGGGCGGTACTTTGATACAGTTTGACCACCATGCTATACATCCCTTGTCTGATGGATTGGTTACTGAGGATTGTTAGATCTGTTGACTGTTGTGTGCAGGGCGGTACTTTGATACAGTTTGACCACCATGCTATACATCTGTTGTCTGATGGATTGGTTACTGAGGATTGTTAGATCCGTTGACTGTTGTGTGCAGGGCGGTACTTTGATACAGTTTGACCACCATGCTATACATCTGTTGTCTGATGGATTGGTTACTGAGGATTGTTAGATCCGTTGACCGTTGTGTGCAGGGCGGTACTTTGATACAGTTTGACCACCATGTCATACATCTGTTGTCTGATGGATTGGTTACTGAGGATTGTTAGATCTGTTGACTGTTGTGTGCAGGGTGGTACTTTGATACAGTTTGACCACCATGCTATACATCTGTTGTCTGATGGATTGGTTACTGAGGATTGTTAGATCTGTTGACTGTTGTGTGCAGGGCGGTACTTTGATACAGTTTGACCACCATGCTATACATCTGTTGTCTGATGGATTGGTTACTGAGGATTGTTAGATCCGTTGACTGTTGTGTGCAGGGTGGTACTTTGATACAGTTTGACCACCATGCCATACATCTGTTGTCTGATTAATGGATTGGTTACTGAGGATTGTTAGATCTGTTGACTGTTGTGTGCAGGGCGGTACTTTGATACAGTTTGACCACAATGTCATACATCTGTTGTCTGATTGATGGATTGGTTACTGAGGATTGTTAGATCTGTTGACTGTTGTGTGCAGGGCGGTACTTTGATACAGTTTGACCACCATGCTATACATCCCTTGTCTGATGGATTGGTTACTGAGGATTGTTAGATCTGTTGACTGTTGTGTGCAGGGCGGTACTTTGATACAGTTTGACCATGCTATACATCTGTTGTCTGATTGATGGATTGGTTACTGAGGATTGTTAGATCTGTTGACGGTTGTGTGCAGGGCAGTACTTTGACACAGTTTGACCATGCTATACATCTGTTGTCTGATTGATGGATTGGTTACTGAGGATTGTTAGATCTGTTGACGGTTGTGTGCAGGGCAGTACTTTGACACAGTTTGACCACCATGCTATACATCTGTTGTCTGATGGATTGGTTACTGAGGATTGTTAGATCTGTTGACTGTTGTGTGCAGGGCGGTACTTTGACACAGTTTGACCACCATGCCATACATCTGTTGTCTGATTGATGGATTGGTTACTGAGGATTGTTAGATCTGTTGACTGTTGTGTGCAGGGTGGTACTTTGATACAGTTTGACCACCATGCTATACATCTGTTGTCTGATGGATTGGTTACTGAGGATTGTTAGATCTGTTGACTGTTGTGTGCAGGGTGGTACTTTGATACAGTTTGACCACAATGTCATACATCTGTTGTCTGATTGATGGATTGGTTACTGAGGATTGTTAGATCTGTTGACTGTTGTGTGCAGGGTGGTACTTTGATACAGTTTGACCACCATGCTATACATCTGTTGTCTGATGGATTGGTTACTGAGGATTGTTAGATCTGTTGACGGTTGTGTGCAGGGCGGTACTTTGATACAGTTTGACCACCATGATATACATCTGTTGTCTGATGGATTGGTTACTGAGGATTGTTAGATCCGTTGACTGTTGTGTGCAGGGTGGTACTTTGATACAGTTTGACCACCATGCCATACATCTGTTGTCTGATGGATTGGTTACTGAGGATTGTTAGATCTGTTGACTGTTGTGTGCAGGGCGGTACTTTGATACAGTTTGACCACCATGCTATACATCTGTTGTCTGATGGATTGGTTACTGAGGATTGTTAGATCTGTTGACTGTTGTGTGCAGGGCGGTACTTTGATACAGTTTGACCACAATGTCATACATCTGTTGTCTGATTGATGGATTGGTTACTGAGGATTGTTAGATCTGTTGACTGTTGTGTGCAGGGTGGTACTTTGATACAGTTTGACCACCATGCTATACATCTGTTGTCTGATGGATTGGTTACTGAGGATTGTTAGATCTGTTGACTGTTGTGTGCAGGGCGGTACTTTGATACAGTTTGACCACCATGCTATACATCTGTTGTCTGATTGATGGATTGGTTACTGAGGATTGTTAGATCCGTTGACTGTTGTGTGCAGGGTGGTACTTTGATACAGTTTGACCACCATGCTATACATCTGTTGTCTGATGGATTGGTTACTGAGGATTGTTAGATCCGTTGACTGTTGTGTGCAGGGTGGTACTTTGATACAGTTTGACCACCATGCTATACATCTGTTGTCTGATGGATTGGTTACTGAGGATTGTTAGATCTGTTGACTGTTGTGTGCAGGGTGGTACTTTGATACAGTTTGACCACCATGCTATACATCTGTTGTCTGATGGATTGGTTACTGAGGATTGTTAGATCTGTTGACTGTTGTGTGCAGGGTGGTACTTTGATACAGTTTGACCACAATGCCATACATCTGTTGTCTGATTGATGGATTGGTTACTGAGGATTGTTAGATCTGTTGACGGTTGTGTGCAGGGCGGTACTTTGATACAGTTTGACCACAAAGCCATACATCTGTTGTCTGATTGATGGATTGGTTACTGAGGATTGTTAGATCTGTTGACGGTTGTGTGCAGGGCGGTACTTTGATACAGTTTGACCACCATGCTATACATCTGTTGTCTGATGGATTGGTTACTGAGAATTGTTAGATCTGTTGACTGTTGTGTGCAGGGTGGTACTTTGATACAGTTTGACCACAATGTCATACATCTGTTGTCTGATTGATGGATTGGTTACTGAGGATTGTTAGATCTGTTGACCGTTGTGTGCAGGGCGGTACTTTGATACAGTTTGACCACCATGCTATACATCTGTTGTCTGATGGATTGGTTACTGAGAATTGTTAGATCTGTTGACTGTTGTGTGCAGGGCGGTACTTTGACACAGTTTGACCACCATGCTATACATCTGTTGTCTGATGGATTGGTTACTGAGGATTGTTAGATCTGTTGACGGTTGTGTGCAGGGCGGTACTTTGATGAGATCAGTCAGGACACAGGAAAGTACTGCTTTGGGGTGGATGACACCCTGAGGGCCCTGGAGATGGGGGCTGTGGACACACTGATTGTGTGGGAGAACATGGACATCCAGCGATTCATCCTCAAGAACCACACCACCGACGGTGAGTGGACTGACGGGGATTTTAGTCTTGATGTTGATTGGTCATCAGATTTTGGTCTTGTTACCGATTTGTAGTGTCAGAGAAATATAACCTGCATCTTTTTGTATATTATCAGATTTCAGCTATCCTGATAACGTTTTTAGAGAAATCTATCCGTAACAAGAATGTGTTTTGCTGGTTTTACATTTGTGGCAGCTGTAAAAACCAGTGTTGAGCAGGAAAAGTTTGATAACAAATCAGCCCCTTGACTGCTGTTGACGAGTCAGCTGGTTAGCCAAGGGCTACAGCCTCACTGGTCATACTGGACAGGATATCAGTCACCAGCCTTTATTGGGAATATTTCCTCTGGGCTTCATATTACTTTTGTTCACCAAAATCAAAGACTCTGCTTCAGAATGCACAAAGAGTAGTATGTGTACTTATAAATAAGTCATGCCATGCTGGCCTCTTTTCACCAAGGTGCAGCACACACACACACACACACACACACACACACACACATTTCGTGGGAAATGAGCGGGTGGATCATTGTGGGAAAGAAGGCGCAATGAACATTTACATTGCCATAGAAATCATATTCCATATTCTTTACAAGGTTATTCTGTGCTGGAGAAAACTTGCTGGAACCATGTCAATAAACTAAAACAGGAGTCTGACCCTGACAGAGAAAATACTGACAATAGCTCGCGAAAAATTGATCGCATATTTTCTTTCAAAACAAAAGGAATCACAATAGCAGAAGGCTCACCAGTCTAATATACAGACTACGACTGGATGCTATGAAAACAAAATATACTTCAAATGTGACTTGCATTTGCCACAATGAAATTATCCCTGTGCATATCATCCATAAATGTGAACAGTTAAAACCATATTTACCTGTGTCATTTACAAAATCTGCAGTTCCATCTGCTTCCATTAGAAATGTCTTATATGATAATCAAAATGTGTTTGAAATAGTTTAGTGTTTAATTTGGAGCCCAATTGGCTCTTTGTTGTGATTCTGCTGGTTGACTAGTTTATTTTATTTCATTAATATTTTTCTTCCTTTTCTTTTTCTTCCTTTTTTTTTATTTTTATTTTTTTTTTAATGCTAATTGAGAAGAGAGGAACAGGGAAAGTAGTGATGATTTAAGACATGGGTGGGGTGGGGGAGATGATGGATTTCTGTCTAAAATCACAAATGTGGATAGACATTAAGCAAAAGAACAAATGAACGAGCACAAACGCACACACACACACGCTTGATCCACCGAATGCAGATATGGAATGCCTTAATGATTGTAGAGACCACTTGAAAAGGTCTGTTTTTAGATTTGTAACAAGAATATAGCGGAAATGGAGTGTGCCTGTGGGGTGTGTGCAGAGGAACGCATCTTGTTCTTGAGGCCTGAGCAGGAAAAGGACAGAACGCATTTCACAGACAAAGAGGTAACTGGGATGCTGATGTGGCACAGCACACAGTGTTCTGTTTGTGGCTCACTGTGTGTGTGCTTGTGTCACTGTGTGTGTGTGTGTGTGGCACTGTGTGTGTGTGTGTGTGTGTGTGTGTGTGTGTGTGGCACTGTGTGTGTGTGTGTGTGGCACTGTGTGTGTGTGGCACTGTGTGTGTGTGTGTGTGGACTGTGTGTGTGTGTGTGTGGCACTGTGTGTGTGTGTGTGTGGCACTGTGTGTGTGTGTGTGTGGCACTGTGTGTGTGTGGCACTGTGTGTGTGTGTGTGTGGCACTGTGTGTGTGTGTGTGTGGCACTGTGTGTGTGTGTGTGTGGCACTGTGTGTGTGTGTGTGTGGCACTGTGTGTGTGTGTGTGTGGCACTGTGTGTGTGTGTGTGTGGCACTGTGTGTGTGTGTGTGTGGCACTGTGTGTGTGTGTGTGTGGCACTGTGTGTGTGTGTGTGTGGCACTGTGTGTGTGTGGCACTGTGTGTGTGTGTGTGTGGCACTGTGTGTGTGTGTGTGTGGCACTGTGTGTGTGCTTGTGTCACTGTGTGTGTGTGGACTGTGTGTGTGTGTGTGTGTGTGTGTGAGAAAGAGAGATTCTGTGTGATGTGTGTGTCATTTTGTGTGTGTGTGTGTGTGATGGTGTGTATATTTTATTTTATTTATTTATTTATTTATTTTATTTATTTATTTTTATTTATTTATTTAATTATTTATTTATTCTTCTCAAGGCCTGACTAAGCGTGTTGGGTTCCGCTGCTGGTCAGGCATCTGCTTGGCAGATGTGGTGTAGCGTATATGGATTTGTCCAAACGCAGTGACGCCGGCTCCTTGAGCTACTGATACTGATACTGAATAATCACTAGTGTGTATATGTTTGTGTGTATACATTTGTGTGAGTTACTGTCATGTGTATGTGTGTTTTGTGCACTCTGATCATGGTAATCAGTACAAGGGAGGGGCACTCAGTATCTGAACAGAGAAAAACTACTGGAACAACAGAATGACAGTGTATGTCATACAAAATAGCAACCACATACCAGCTGCGATTTCACATATCGTTCAATTCTGATCATTCCAGTTAATGTGTTCTCCACAGATAGGCAATCTGTAGGGTGAGAATGATGTCCCTTCTGCAGGAAACGTGGCCCTTCTAGAGCCTGATTTTCGTGCTATGATCCATTATGACTTGTGCCGGAGAAAATCATTCTTTTAAACATTTTGAAGTTTGTCACATTGCTTTGTCACACAAGCTCCATGCAGAACAACTGTTTTAAACAAAAATATTCAACAGCTGAACCTGTGCTTATAGAGAGTTGAAATATTTCTTCACAGTGAATGTTTGTTTTATTACAAAAGATGCAGTAAATTTGCCCATGTTGTTTCAGGGGGCAGACTTTAACTGTCAGGCTTTTTCTTTTGGATTTTGTTAGTAATGATCAGGAAATAGAGCTGTTAAACATACATGCTTATGCAAGTTCATTTCATGTGCAAGTGTGCTTGTGTGCACACTCACACACACACACACACACACACACACACACATGTACACACAAATATGCACGCATGCACACACACTTTCAGCCTTGAATGCTCTTTTGTATGCTAACATGCTGATACATCCTGAGGTTCTGAGAATCTGATGTTCCTAATGGGGTTGGACACTGTTCAGTTTATCAAAACTGAACGTTATGGATCTGTTGTTTATCCATGTGGTTTGATCACAAAGCCAGTTTTGACAGATTATAAATAGAGTAAGGAATGTTTTTTGTTTACATAGTTTTTAGTTGTTTTTGCTTTTTTTTTGTTTTTTGTTTTTTTGTTTTGTTTTTTTGGTGGGGGGAGGGTGGTAACAAATTTGTGTTTGATCTTGATTTCTTGGGTCTGCAAAAAATTGGAAAAATGTTTTGCCCTTCAGAGCCTGGAAAAGTCTTGGAGTTTGAACAAAACTCTTGACCAGTACTGTTCACCAAAGAGCTCAGTGCATTATTTAAAAAACAACAACAAAAACCCAAAAGCCCCTGAAATGTGACAAGAAATGAATATGGATACCAGGATATCCACTGATCTCTTTCATCAGCAGGGTGTCAGGCAAATCTTTTATTCACTTTGGCTTTGTGTTTGGTTGGGGGGGTTCGGGGGTGGGGGAGTGAAGTCTTGTCTGGAAAAGGCCTGGATTTTGGCTTGGTCTCCTGTGTGGGAACCTCGGCAGTTTTCTAAATGAGCAGTATGTCTTTTGGTGATGTGCAGACTGGTGTGGAGATGGAGTTGATGGAGCAGATGCCCTTGTTGGAGTGGTTTGCCAACAACTACAAAAACTTTGGTGGGTTTTCTCTCTCTCCACTCCCTGCACTGTCTGCAGTCCTGTTGTCGACTTTTGTGTGTTGACTGAAGTGTGTTGTCTTGTGTCAGCTGTGGTGTGTTGTGTGTCGACTGTGGTGTGTTGTCATGTGTGTCGACTGTGGTGTGTTGTCTTGTGTGTCAACTGTTGTCTTGTGTATCGACTGTGGTGTGTGTGTGTCGACTGTGGTGTGTTGTTATGTGTGTCGACTGTGGTGTGTTGTCTTGTGTGTCAGCTGTTGTCTTGTGTATCGACTGTGGTGTGTGTGTGTCAACTGTGGTGTGTTGTCTTGTATGTCGACTGTGGTGTGTTGTCTTGTGTGTCAACTGTTGTCTTGTGTATCGACTGTGGTGTGTGTGTGTCAGCTGTGGTGTGTTGTCATGTGTGTCGACTGTGGTGTGTTGTCTTGTGTGTCAACTGTTGTCTTGTGTATCGACTGTGGTGTGTGTGTGTCAGCTGTGGTGTGTTGTCTTGTATGTCGACTGTGGTGTGTGTGTCAGCTGTGGTGTATTGTCTTGTGTGTCAGTTGTGGTGTGTTGCTTCGACTGTGGCAAGTTCTCTTGTGTGTCAACTGTGGTGTGTTGTGTTGTGTGTCAACTGTAGTGCGTTGTCTAGTGTGTGTGGACTGTGGTGTGTTGTCTAGTGTGTGTGGACTGTGGTGTGTTGTCTAGTGTGTGTGGACTGTGGTGTGTTGTCTAGTGTGTGTGGACTGTGGTGTGTTGTCTTATATGTTGTGTGTCAACTGTGGTGTGTTGTCTAGTGTGTGTGGACTGTGGTGTGTTGTCTAGTGTGTGTGGACTGTGGTGTGTTGTCTTATATGTTGTGTGTCAACTGTGGTGCGTTGTCTAGTGTGTGTCAACTGTGGTGTGTTGTCTAGTGTGTGTCAACTGTGGTGTGTTGTCTTTTGTGTGTTAGCTGTGGTGTGTTGTCTAGTGTGTGTCAAATGTGGTGTGTTGTCTTATGTGTTGTGTGTTGACTGTGGTGCATTGTCCAGTGTGTGTCAACTGTGGTGTGTTGTGTTGTGAGTTGTGTGTTAGCTGTGGTGCTATGTCTAGTGTGTGTCAACTGTGGTGTGTTATGTTGTGAGTTGTGTGTTGTCTTGATTTGAATCTTATGTGTGCTGAAACATAGGTTGGTGAATTGGTCTTTTACTGTTACTTTCAATATTTTTAATGCGATTTAGATATACATGAATTTTACATGGAATGAGCAAGACATGGATGAATTGGTCTTTGTAACGTTGACAGCATTGACCTTTAAACGTTAGTTTGTGTTCTCTTCCACGGGTTTGAACAGCTGACGGGTGTTCAGTTCTGGAATGGCCGTTAGGCTGTGGGCCAGGCTATACGCAGCATGGTTTGATTTGATTTGAGTTACCTGCCCTTTGTGTGCAGGTGCTACTCTTGAAATCATCACAGACAAATCCCAGGAAGGGGCCCAGTTTGTGAAAGGATTCGGGGGAATTGGAGGTTGGTTGTATTCTTTGTTTGTTGTTGATTTTGTTTCTTTTCACTCGTATATATTTGGTTATGTTATCAGTGGCATGTATGTTAATGGAATTAAACATCATATTAGTTGGTGGTGTGTGACTTTAATTGAAAATCACAATTGGAAGGTTGAACTCTAATTGAAAATCACAACTGGAGCGATGAACTCTTATTGAGAATCACAACTGGAGCGATGAACTCTTATTGAAAATCACAGTTGTAGCCATGAACATTATGATAATGGTTTGTTTATTATATGTATGTATCTATAACTGATCTTTTCATGAATATTTTTATTATTATTATTTTTTGTTGCATTTACTTGTGTGGTGAAAATTGTTGAAAAAGTTTCTGTTTTTAGATGTGTTTCTTTCTGTTTCCTAATTTGGAAGAATAAATGAAATAACTTTCAAGTTTAGCTTCTTCATGTTTTTTTCTCTGTAAGAAAGCAGAAGTAGAAATATAAATACTTTGAATATAGTATTTATCTTCTTGATTCTGTTCAAGAAGCGAAAGAAGTAGAAATATAAATACTTTGAATATAGTATTTATCTTCATGATTCTGTTCAAGAATGGCGTTGATAAATCATAATGTTCGTTATCTCCTCCAGGTGATTATCCTAATATTTGAGTTCACTACAAAAAAAAATTAAATTAAATTAAAAAAAAAAAAAAGAAAGAAGGGAAAAAAAAGATACAGGACATTGTGTGTTATCTCACCAAGGTGGTGAAGCTTGGTTGATGGTCAAGTCCTTGTGAGTGAAAGGAAAAGCAGCAGAGAGAAGGTGTGTGTATCAGTGTCACCTGTTGTGCAGGACGTTCTGCACGGCTCACAGCACACTGCACAGCAGGAAATGACCACCTTGTGGGCAGCACTGTGTCGGTCAGTCAGAGACACAGCTTTTACAGGGGAAGAGATCATCAAAGCTGAGGCCTTCTTGATGGCTGTGTACCGTCCTTTCTTGTCAAATTCACACCGACACTGGAACTGCTATGCGTTGCTAGAGGGTCATGTCGTTGATACCATCATATCTGTGTTGTCCTCACCCGTGTTGTGTTGATGAACTGGTTTCTGTCCTTCCAAGGCCCTTTGGTTGGAGCAGCATTGAAATGTTGTGGAATCTTGCAGGTTGCTGTGAATGATGCCTGCTGCGTCCTTCCACTGGGCGTTGTAGGGACAGCTGAATGTTATCAGTGACTCGAGTATTTTGGTCAGTTGCTTCAGCAGTTAACTGTGTTTTCCTGTTCTTCTCTCGGTCTCTTCAGGCATTCTACGATACCAGGTGGACTTTCAGTTGATGGAGCCCATGATCAGTGACTTTGATGACTTTGATCTGGACGACTATTGAAGGGCCCTGCCGGCTGGACGTGGCAACACTGACCGCTCCTGGCTTGGGGGGACCGTTGAGCTCCAGGCATAGGCACAGACGTCTCCAGCAGAAGGTTTGACTGTGTCTGCCAGATGGGTAGATGGGGGCCGTGTCATGCCTCGCACATCGGAGCACAGCCAGGACATGAGAGGGTGGTGGTTGGAGAAAAACAAAACATCAAGAAACTCTGAGAGTAGTCAGTGTGATAGGATATTCAGGGAAGTTTGCTTTCTTTATTCTTCCCTCTGAAATGCTGGTTCATTGTGAGTGTGGTGATTGCTGGTGTGAAGGACATGTTTCCATGATGATTTTCTCTGTGTGTTTGTGTGTGTTGAGGGTGTGTGTGTGTGTGTGTGTGTGGAATGGACTGTTTGGCTGACTGAAAGTGAAAGTGTGTGCTGTGAAAGTGCTCTTTCCTCATGTCCCAACTTCATGTTTTGTCACTGACAGTGATTACGATACTAGTATTATTATTATTAATATTGATACTTCAGTCAGAGACCAAACTCTGTGAGCTTTACAAACATTCAGACATTTACACAGCAGGCTGCCTGTCTGGGTAGAGCCGACTTAGAGCTACCTTCAGGCGCTCATCATCCGTTTCCTGCGTCATTCAGTCAGGCTTCAGTCATGTGCATGGACACACATGTCTATCAGAGTGGATTTTACTGCAAGATTTTGCCAGGCCAGGGCCAACTCCCTTGTCGTCGTGGGATGTTTTATGTGCACTAAGTACATGCTGCACACAGGACCTTTGGTTAATGTATCATCTGAATGACTAAGTGTCCAGACCACCACTCAGGGTGTAGTGGATGGGGAGAAAATTGTGATGAGTGTGAGATTGAAGCCTGTGTCGGGACATTCTCTGCCTTCCCTGGTGGACGTCTGGCCACCAGTGCACGGTCGACCTGATGTTCAGAAGGTTCTTTGTGGACAGCCACAGCATTTACTTCACTTCTGTATACACTTTCTTCTTTCTTGCTTGTGTATATCTACATCTTTTTTTGTGTTCAATTTTAATCAGCTTTTACATTTGGCTTGATTTCTGAAAGGGCGTTATGGTTAAAGGGTGTACGACAGGAGGAAAAACAGGACAGGAAAAACAAATAAAACTGCACGCAGGAAAAAATACAAAAAAAATGGGTGGCGCTGTAGTATAGCGACGCGCTCTCCCTGGGGAGAGCAGCCCGAATTTCACACAGAGAAATCTGTTGTGATAAAAAGGAATACAAATACAAATACAAAACTGGAGTTTAAAAAAAACAAACCTGTTGGTTGTTTACCAGTGGTTTGAAATGAACCTGTTGTTGGTGTAGTGTGTCAGTGTGGGAGTTGGTTGTTTACCAGTGGTTTGAAATGAACCTCCTGTTGGTGTAGTGTGTCAGTGTGGGAGTTGGTTGTTTACCAGTGGTTTGAAATGAACCTGTTGTTGGTGTAGTGTGTCAGTGTGGGAGTTGGTTGTTTACCAGTGGTTTGAAATGAACCTGTTGTTGGTGTAGTGTGTCAGTGTGGGAGTTGGTTGTTTACCTGTGGTTTGAAATGAACCTGTTGTTGGTGTAGTGTGTCAGTGTGGGAGTTGGTTGTTTACCTGTGGTTTGAAATGAACCTGTTGTTGGTGTAGTGTGTCAGTGTGGGAGTTGGTTGTTTACCAGTGGTTTGAAATGAACCTCCTGTTGGTGTAGTGTGGGAGTTGGTTGTTTACCAGTGGTTTGAAATGAACCTGTTGTTGGTGTAGTGTGTCAGTGTGGGAGTTGGTTGTTTACCAGTGGTTTGAAATGAACCTGTTGTTGGTGTAGTGTGGGAGTTGGTTGTTTACCTGTGGTTTGAAATGAACCTGTTGTTGGTGTAGTGTGTCAGTGTGGGAGTTGGTTGTTTACCTGTGGTTTGAAATGAACATGTTGTTGGTGTAGTGTGTCAGTGTGGGAGTTGGTTGTTTACCTGTGGTTTGAAATGAACCTGTTGTTGGTGTAGTGTGTCAGTGTGGGAGTTGGTTGTTTACCAGTGGTTTGAAATGAACCTGTTGTTGGTGTAGTGTGTCAGTGTGGGAGTTGGTTGTTTACCTGTGGTTTGAAATGAACCTGTTGTTGGTGTAGTGTGTCAGTGTGGGAGTTGGTTGTTTACCTGTGGTTTGAAATGAACCTGTTGTTGGTGTAGTGTGTCAGTGTGGGAGTTGGTTGTTTACCAGTGGTTTGAAATGAACCTGTTGTTGGTGTAGTGTGTCAGTGTGGGAGTTGGTTGTTTACCAGTGGTTTGAAATGAACCTGTTGTTGGTGTAGTGTGTCAGTGTGGGAGTTGGTTGTTTACCAGTGGTTTGAAATGAACCTGTTGTTGGTGTAGTGTGGGAGTTGGTTGTTTACCTGTGGTTTGAAATGAACCTCCTGTTGGTGTAGTGTGGGAGTTGGTTGTTTACCTGTGGTTTGAAATGAACATGTTGGTGTAGTGTGTCAGTGTGGGAGTTGGTTGTTTACCAGTGGTTTGAAATGAACCTGTTGTTGGTGTAGTGTGTCAGTGTGGGAGTTGGTTGTTTACCAGTGGTTTGAAATGAACATGTTGGTGTAGTGTGTCAGTGTGGGAGGTGAGCAAGAGGAGAATGGAGAGTGAAAGAACAGAAAATGGGTTGACAGCTTACCCAATGCTTGCTGTAAATGGAATTGTTTTTTCCTCAATCAGGGTGTTGATTTGGAGGATTTATTTTGCTGTATTTATTGATTTATTTTTGTTAGCCACCACCACCATTGCCATTAGGCAAAGAGAAAGAGACGTGATTATCTGGGGCCATTGTCAAAACAGTCCTGATGTATAAATAGGTTATTTCTTTGTTTCCTCGTTCTGTGGGTTTTTGGGTTTTGTTTTGTTTTGTTTCGTTTTTTTTCTTCATTGTTTTTGCCATTCCTGGTCTGCATCAGTTCTCTCCCACAGTCTTCGAAGTCTGGAACAGTGCTGGAGAAAACAGCAAGACCATTCCCATGGCTGGGAAAGTGGAGGGAGTCGGGGTCTTCCCAGCGAGGTCTCTCTCTTTCTTCTCCCTTCCACGCCGTCTCCCTATTTTCCTTCACAACCTCTTGTTCCATGGTTGAATCCTGTTGTGTATCATCTGTTCAGGAATACTTGTATGTGACTTTGTTTTGGGGAGCCTTGGAAAATGTCATTCAGGGTAGTGGAAAAAAAAGTATGGAGTTTTGTTGACTCCGACTTGTGGGTGGTTGTGGGAACCCTGTCTCAGTGTGGATGTGTGTGGTTGTGGGAACCCTGTGGTTGTGGGAACCCTGTCTCAGTGTGGATGTGGGAACCCTGTCTCAGTATGGTTGTGGGTGGTTGTGGGAACCCTGTCTCAGTGTGGTTGTGGGAACCCTGTCTTAGTGTGGTTGTGGGAACCCTGTCTCAGTGTCGATGTGGGTGGTTGTGGGAACCCTGTCTCAGTGTGGATGTGGGTGGTTGTGGGAACCCTGTCTCAGTGTGGTTGTGGGAACCCTGTCTCAGTGTCGATGTGTGTGGTTGTGGGAACCCTGTCTCAGTGTGGATGTGGGAACCCTGTCTCAGTGTGGTTGTGGGAACCCTGTCTCAGTGTGGTTGTGGGAACCCTGTCTCGGTGTGGTTGTGGGAACCCTGTCTCAGTGTGGTTGTGGGAACCCTGTCTCAGTGTGGTTGTGGGTGGTTGGGGAAACCCTGTCTCGGTGTGGTTGTGGGAACCCTGTCTTAGTGTGGTTGTGGGAACCCTGTCTCATTGTGGTTGTGGGAACCCTGTCTTAGTGTGGTTGTGGGAACCCTGTCTCATTGTGGTTGTGGGAACCCTGTCTCAGTGTGGTTGTGGGAACCCTGTCTCAGTGTGGTTGTGGGAACCCTGTCTAGTGTGGTTGTGGGTGGTTGTGGGAACCCTGTCTAGTGTGGTTGTGGGTGGTTGTGGGAACCCTGTCTGGGTGTGGATGTGGGGTGGGGAAGTTGACGGCCAGAAGGGACAGACAGGGCTGTGCTGTTACCACAGACACTGAATGTGATACTCCATCTGCAAGCCGCTGTGGTTTGGTGGTGGCAACTTTTTATTTGATACCAGTTGAGGTTCCTGAAGTTGGCCTGCCTTCAGCTGCCACAGTCCTGTGACATCATGGTCCTGGGATGCAGGGGCAGTAATAACTCCTCTTGCCCTCCCTCCCCGGTCCAGTGGTTTTGGATTTGTGTGGATGGTGTGAGGGTGTGTGTGAGTTGGGCAGCTTTGTGTGTGGTCCTGTTGGAATTGTTCCAGCTGCATGGGATTGCACACACACAGTTGGAGAGTGTGAAAACAAAATCACCTATGCATCTTTCTGATCTTCACAAACAGGTTTTTTTGGGGGTTTTTTATTTGTGTGTTGGGGGAGGGGGGTTGATTTTTGTCTGCTTGTTTGGCAGTTTCACTGCCACACCAGTGTGATTGGGTTGTTGGGGGTTATTTACATGTGTTTTTTTTGGGGGGGGTCAGGGGGGGAGGTGGAGGGGGTAAATTTCATTTTATTTATTGCAGAATGGTCTTTGATCATGTACTGTCTGATGGAAGCAAAGAAAACACTGATTTCCTCCATCCTGGTGGAAAACGTGAAACTGTGCATGACACTGATCCACTTGTGAACTGTCAGAAAGCCAGCGGCTAATCAAATTCAGCCCAATGTATGTCAGCATTAAAGATTTTAAGGCCAGATGTGTGTGTGTGTGTGTAACTTGACTCGACTTAATTTATTGTCATAAAATCCCCAAGGATTGATTGACACAACAAAAGAACATGATGAGTGTGTATGTGTGTGTGCTGTTATGTGTGTACTAGTGAAGAGGGAGATAATTTGTTGTTGACATGTTTTGGGTGTATTGATCTGCCTCTTTGGACAGAAGAAATGAGGTCAGCTGGACAGACTGTAATCTGCCTTCCCTTCAAGGCATACTTGGGTCCTCTCATTGAATACCATTGCAACATGCAGTTCCACTTGGCTTTCGTGTTAATTATGTAGACTTTTTGACATCAATTATATATGCAAGCCGAATAGAAAAAGACTTTTCTTATAAAATTGAGTCGGTTCCTCATAATGATAAAACTCCACTAACATCACAAAATTTGACCAAAAAAAAAAAGGGGGGGGGGGAAGAAATAAAATACAGTGCTTCTGTTAGAGATCAAGCACAGCAGTGAAGTATTTTCCCTACATTGAAAGTTAAAGTGAAGAATAAAATCCTGATGTTGAAAGGATTTTACCTGACCAGAATTGCGCGTCTCATCTATTTATCGGATGACGAATTCTTGCATGGGGCATAAACCTATGCTCAGAATACTAGGGCTTTCATGTGGGTTTTAGATGTGATAGTTTTAGATTTTGGATTTTCAATGACGGGCGCAATAGCCGAGTGGTTAAAGCGTTGGACTTTCAATCTGAGGGTTCCGGGTTCGACTCACGGTGACGGCGCCTGGTGGGTAAAGGGTGGAGATTTTTCCGATCTCCCAGGTCAACATATGTGCAGACCTGCTAGTGCCTGAACCCCCTTCGTGTGGATACGCAAGCAGAAGATCAAATACGCACGTTAAAGATCCTGTAATCCATGTCAGCGTTTGGTGGGTTATGGAAACAAGAACACACCCAGCATGCACACCCCTGAAAGCGGAGTATGGCTGCCTACATGACGGGTTAAAAACGGTCATACACGTAATAGCCCACTCGCGCATATACAAGTGAACGTGGGAGTTGCAGCCCACGAACACAGAAGAAGAAGTAAGAGGATTTTCAATATTTCATTGTTTTCTAGGGTTTTTTTCTTTCTGTGACTTAAAGCCTGTATGAGTTCTTCCATGACATCCTCAACTCCTGAGTAGAAGTCGGCCAATATGACTGTGATGGTAACCATCATTGAAGAAATTCAAGAGGGTGCTGAGCCTTAATGAAAAAAGCACATGCGATGCCAGTGTAACTTGTGTAGAAATGGAGTGCGCAGTTGATTGCGAGAGGCGTTGAGGGACAGACGAAGTGCTGAGTTTTGAACTTTGTGTAGAGGTTCTTTGACAGAAGGTGAACCTAAAACTCTCTCCTCAGTGGAGCGATTTGAAAGCGCACATTCCTTTGTGTACTGGGCTTTTGTATAGGTGTTTCGTTGTTGTTGTTTTTATAATAGTTAAAAAAAATAAGGACAAAACCCAGTCTCCTAATATTTGGATTCTCAGTTGTTGGGGTATTGAACAAGGATGACACAATGTTTTCACTTCTAAAATGCTTTTATAGGAGGAGGTAAGAAGAGAGATTTTTTAGTGACGTAAAATGTGAGGGTGGTATAAAATGCATAAAGGCTAAGTCTGCATTGTTCATGGAAAAAAACCATTGTTTTCCGCAAAACTCACTTTGAGTCCCATTAGATTGTCCGCATTGTCTTAGTCGGCGTTGTCCATGTTTTGGAGGTGGGAGGGCCATGCAACTTTCTCCATTCTTGCTGCTACCCCATCCCTGTACCGCACGGTTTGCCTGAACCCGTGGGTTTGTGGTGAAGGACTGTCACTGCACGTACGTCCGTTACCTTTGTCGCTCAAGGACAGGTTAAGTAATGGAAACAGAGGGTGGGCAGAAGAAACATGTCAGCATAAACATAAACCACCCCAAGGCAATCAGACTGTTTGTCCTGATAGTAAGGTGTTATTTATGGTGGTGGTGGGGTAATTGTTTTGTAACTGTATCATGTATGTCGGCAGGAACTAATTCTGGTTATTGGTACTGGCGGGAAGACTTAGAGGACAGCACCCTAAAAACAGCCACAACAAAACTACAGCAACAACAAAAACAACCCCTGAACTGATCCGTTTCTGGGTATCGTAGGCCAGGCTAATCCGGCTAGTGTGGCGTCCCCAGGATTTAAATCCCATCTGGCACAGACTCAGTCCATAATTTTACCCGTACTTTGGATCAGACCCTGACTAATGTTCTGTGTCAGACATGAGGCGGTGTTTAAAGGCCTCACAGCTGAGGCTGTTCCAGTCCCTAATAGTAACAGTTGTAGTTTTTGTTTTGATAAATGCCATTTGAGTATCAACGACAAGTTAGTCTGACCCTTGGCACACAAGTCTCTCATCCCACTGCAATATGTTGACCGGTTTTTGTGGGTTTTTTTTATTTCTACCATAGTAACTGGCAGGCTTCCAGAGGTTTGTTTTTGCTTTCTTTCTTTCTTTCTTTCTTTATTTCTTTTCTTTTCTTCCTCTTCTTCTCTTCCTCCTCCTCCGCCTTCCTCCCCATTCTCCTTCTCTTCCTCCTCCTCCGCCTTCCTCCCCATTCTCCTTGTCTTCCTCCTCCTCCACCTTCCTCCTCATTCTCCTTGCCTTCCTCCTCCTCCACCTTCCTCCTCATTCTCCTTGTCTTCCTCCTCCTCCACCTTCCTCCTCATTCTCCTTCTCTTCCTCCTCCTCCACCTTCCTCCTCATTCTCCTTGCCTTCCTCCTCCTCCACCTTCCTCCTCATTCTCCTTCTCCTCCTCCTCCACCTTCCTCCTCCACCTTCCTCCTCATTCTCCTTCTTCCTCCTCCGCCTTCCTCCTCATTCTCCTTCTCTTCCACCGCCTTCCTCCTCATTCTCCTTCTCTTCCTCCGCCTTCCTCCTCATTCTCCTTCTTCCCCTCTCGTCGTTCTTTGGATCAAAGTTTGCACTGAGTGTGGATTAGCGCTTTAGAAAGTCTTTCTTCCAAGTTTGAATGGCATTATACGGTTGGGAGACTTCTGGTCCCCGCCACACACACACACACACACATACAGCGCACGCACATACAGTGAGAGAGGAACGGTACAACCAGAAAGAAAAGGTTAGTACCAATATGACCGGTGTTAGCACGCTACTCTCTCCCCAATGGGCTCGCTGGTTGTAACCTCCCTCTTCCCGGACCGACTTCAGTCTGATGAATATAAGGGAGGACGGGTTTTTTTCCAGTGGGAGGTAATTGATTTTCGTCATTTTGACATTTCGCTGCAGGACTCACCGCTGCTTTCTTTCTCCCTTTCTTTCCTTCCCCCCCGCTTCCCCAACATGAGGTTCATTTGGACCAGCCTGGCTATCAACCGCCCCCCCCCCCCACCCCCCAAAAAAAAGATCGAGTTAGGGAAAGATCCGCACGTCTGAGCAAGCAGTATCGACGCCAAGAACAAAGTGTGTATTTGTGGATGGAAAAAGCGGGTGTGCAGAAAAGTTCGATTCTAGCTTCCTCAACACGGTGCACCCCTCACACCCCCTCCAGGTAGAAGATAATTATGGGCCTCAGCTACATCCCCCACACCCCCTCCAGGTAGAAGATAATTGTGGGCCTCAGCTATATCCCACACACCCGTTCCAAGTCGATAATTGTGGGCCTCAGCTACATCCCCATAGGATTTGGGCGCTGCACATGGCTGGACCGAAGGGATCTTTCTTGGTTCCAACAGTCCAGTTTCCCTAGTGCTGACTGAACAGGGAGATGAAGCGACGGCTGTACAGCAATGCCTGCTAAATCAGTGTGAACACCGGTCCAGATATCACGTTGCCATTCAAACGGTGTGACAGCGTACACCTGTTCTTCTCCATGGTTGATCATCAGCCAGTGAAAAGCACGTCTGGAATCGGATTTCAAGTTGACGGGTGGAAGGAGGGAGGAGGCAGAGGTTTCGGGGTGGTTGGAGACCGAGCAGTGTGTGGTTGGGAATGGGGAAGGGTGAGGGGTGTGATGTGGAAGTGTGGATCGAGGAAAAGAGAATGAGGGTGGTGGAGGGTGGGGTGGGCCGGTGACGTAATAGCCGAGTGGTTAAAGCGTTGTACTTTCAATCTGAGGGTCCCGTGTTCGAATCTCGGTGACGGCGCCTGGTGGGTAAAGGGTGGAGATTTTTCCGATCTCCCAGGTCAGCATATGTGCAGACCTGCTAGTCCCTGAACCCCCTTCGTGTGGGTACGCACGCAGAAGATCAAATACGCACGTTAAAGATCCTGTAATCCATGTCAGCGTTCGGTGGGTTATGGAAACAAGAACACACCCAGCATGCACACCCCCGAAAACGGAGTACGGCTGCCTACATGGCGGCGTGGATAAACACGTAAAATGTTCCATTTTTGTCTGAGTGGGTATGTGTGCGTGTCTGAAACATGATTGAATGACACGGGAAACGAATGATGAGCGCCCAGTGCCAACCGTCAGTCGGCTCTACCCAGGAAGGCAGCCTGTTGTGCAAATGACCCCGTGTTTGTAAAGTGCTTAGAGCTTGGTCTGCGACCGAGGATAGGCTCTACACAAATATTCATATCATATCATATAGCACGTTCTGGGTGACGCTACACGATGCGTTCTTGTAATGCAGATAAAAGATAAAGATTTTTTTAAAATCAAAGAGAGAGAGAGTGTGTGTGTGGGGGGGGGGGGAGGGGTGGAGGAGGGGGGTGGCGGTGGAGGGGGGGGGGGTTGGGGGAGGGGAGAGATGGAAGGTAGTGAAGGAAAGAACAAAGAATACCAGACAATTAAAAAAAAGAAAAGAAAGAAAACAGATTAGCAAGGAACGAAAGGAAAAGGGAAGAGAAAAAGAAAAAAAGAAGAAAAAAGAAAGGAAAAACACAGAAGTCAACTACTTGCATGAATATTCTTTGACATGGTCGAAAGCGGTGTGTGTGTGTGTGTGTGTGTGTGTGATGACTCGTGCAAAATCCATGTTACTAATGTGTTCGTGGTTACAGCTTTACAAACACGGACTCATTATCGCAACAGGCTGCCTACCTGGGTATTATTCAGTCACGCACGCACACATACATGTTTGGTCAGGACTTTTGAAAACAAATACTGAAAACCAGTTGAAACATGTAACCTGTCCACAGGTGGCTGGATGGTTCCCCAGTTATGGAACCGTAAGATCCAGTCTCCCAAAGGACCTTACCTGCCGTGTGCCTGTGTGCCTGGTTTGATAATCTGCCGGCATAAATTATACACACAGAGACATGAAAGCCACGGGTCGCTGCCTCTGGTAACCTAAGGGGTCGGAAAACATTCAACCGCTTGAGCTGAACACAGTATTAAATGTATTTCCTATCTGGTTTAGTTTCATGAAGTGTTGAATGTTTTCATGACAGCCTAACCCCCCCCCCCCCCCCCACGGGTGTCCTGAATTAAACGTCTTGTCTTCAGACAACACAAAGCCCAGGCAGTCGTCATGACTTCTCGGGATGCATGCCTGGTCCTTCAGTCCTTCAGTCCTTCCCCACCCCCCACCAGCGTACAGCGTGATCGTTTAACGACCTAATGTTCCACAAGACATGCGATACCACAGGGACAGACCGGAACGACGCTGAGACCAACAGCTACAGCCCTGACAGCTGACAAAGCACACCGTCTTCAGGGGACAACAGCAGTCCTGACAGCTGACAAAGCACACCGTCTTCAGGGGACAACAGCAGTCCTGACAGCTGACAAAGCACACCGTCCTCAGGGGACAACAGCAGTCCTGACAGCTGACAAAGCACACCGTCCTCAGGGGACAACAGCAGTCCTGACAGCTGACAAAGCACACCGTCTTCAGGGGACAACAATAGTCCTGACAGCTGACAAAGCACACCGTCTTCAGGGGACAACAACAGTCCTGACAGCTGACAAAGCACACCGTCTTCAGGGGACAACAGCAGTCCTGACAGCTGACAAAGCACACCGTCTTCAGGGGACAACAGCAGTCCTGACAGCTGGCAAAGCACAACGTCTTCAGGGGACAACAATAGTCCTGACAGCTGACAAAGCACACCGTCCTCAGGGGACAACAACAGTCCTGACAGCTGACAAAGCACACCGTCTTCAGGGGACAACAGCAGTCCTGACAGCTGACATAGCACACCGTCCTCAGGGGACAACAGCAGTCCTGACAGCTGACATAGCACACCGTCCTCAGGGGACAACAGCAGTCCTGACAGCTGACAAAGCACACCGTCTTCAGGGGACAACAGCAGTCCTGACAGCTGACAAAGCACAACGTCTTCAGGGGACAACAGCAGTCCTGACAGCTGACAAAGCACACCGTCTTCAGGGAAGAACAGCAGTCCTGACAGCTGACAAAGCACACCGTCTTCAGGGGACAACAGCAGCCCTGACAGCTGACAAAGCACACCGTCCTCAGGGGACAACAACAGTCCTGACAGCTGACAAAGCACAACGTCTTCAGGGGACAACAGCAGTCCTGACAGCTGACAAAGCACAACGTCTTCAGGGGACAACAGCAGTCCTGACAGCTGACAAAGCACAACGTCTTCAGGGGACAACAGCAGTCCTGACAGCTGACAAAGCACACCGTCCTGAGGGGACAACAGCAGTCCTGACAGCTGACAAAGCACACCGTCTTCAGGGGACAACAGCAGCCCTGACAGCTGACAAAGCACACCGTCCTCAGGGGACAACAACAGTCCTGACAGCTGACAAAGCACAACGTCTTCAGGGGACAACAGCAGTCCTGACAGCTGACAAAGCACAACGTCTTCAGGGGACAACAGCAGTCCTGACAGCTGACAAAGCACACCGTCTTCAGGGAAGAACAGCAGTCCTGACAGCTGACAAAGCACACCGTCTTCAGGGGACAACAGCAGCCCTGACAGCTGACAAAGCACACCGTCCTCAGGGGACAACAACAGTCCTGACAGCTGACAAAGCACACCGTCTTCAGGGGACAACAGCAGCCCTGACAGCTGACAAAGCACACTGTCTTCAGGGGACAACAATAGTCCTGACAGCTGACAAAGCACACCGTCTTCAGGGGACAACAGCAGTCCTGACAGCTGACAAAGCACACCGTCTTCAGGGGACAACAGCAGTCCTGACAGCTGACAAAGCACAACGTCTTCAGGGGACAACAGCAGTCCTGACAGCTGACAAAGCACAACGTCTTCAGGGGACAACAGCAGTCCTGACAGCTGACAAAGCACACCGTCTTCAGGGGACAACAGCAGTCCTGACAGCTGACAAAGCACACCGTCTTCAGGGGACAACAGCAGTCCTGACAGCTGACAAAGCACAACGTCTTCAGGGGACAACAGCAGTCCTGACAGCTGACAAAGCACACCGTCTTCAGGGGACAACAGCAGTCCTGACAGCTGACAAAGCACACCGTCCTGAGGGGACAACAGCAGTCCTGACAGCTGACAAAGCACACCGTCTTCAGGGGACAACAGCAGTCCTGACAGCTGACAAAGCACAACGTCTTCAGGGGACAACAGCAGTCCTGACAGCTGACAAAGCACAACGTCTTCAGGGGACAACAGCAGTCCTGACAGCTGACAAAGCACACCGTCTTCAGGGGACAACAGCAGTCCTGACAGCTGACAAAGCACAACGTCTTCAGGGGACAACAGCAGTCCTGACAGCTGACAAAGCACACCGTCTTCAGGGGACAACAGCAGTCCTGACAGCTGACAAAGCACACCGTCCTGAGGGGACAACAGCAGTCCTGACAGCTGACAAAGCACACCGTCTTCAGGGGACAACAGCAGTCCTGACAGCTGACAAAGCACAACGTCTTCAGGGGACAACAGCAGTCCTGACAGCTGACAAAGCACAACGTCTTCAGGGGACAACAGCAGTCCTGACAGCTGACAAAGCACACCGTCTTCAGGGGACAACAGCAGTCCTGACAGCTGACAAAGCACACCGTCCTGAGGGGACAACAGCAGTCCTGACAGCTGACAAAGCACACCGTCTTCAGGGGACAACAACAGTCCTGACAGCTGACAAAGCACACCGTCTTCAGGGGACAACAGCAGTCCTGACAGCTGACAAAGCACACCGTCCTCAGGGGACAACAGCAGTCCTGACAGCTGACAAAGCACACCGTCTTCAGGGAAGAACAGCACGCACAGAGTGACCCTTGACATACACACACACACACACACACACTGTCGATAATCCAATTGTCAGCCCGGGGTCCATGTGGCATAGTGCCTGTAGGTTGACTGGAAACACGAGAGCCAGACAAGCAGGCACACAAACTATCGTTCACTTCAACGGGAAGGAATGTGGACTAAACACAAACTACGACCCCTTCTCTCTGTCTGTCTCTCTCTCTGTGCCTATGTGTCTGTTTCTATGTGTCTATCTGTGTATGTGCGTCTGCACCTATCTATCTATTATCTATATATATGTATGTATGTCTTCCTATATGTGTGTCTGTCACTGCTCTGTCTGTCTGTCTCTGTCTCTCTGTGCCTATCTATCTGTCTATATGTCTGTGTGTCCGTCTTATTCTGTGTGCATGTCTGTCTGTCTATCTATGTCTCTGTGTGTCTTTCTCTCTCTGTGTGTGTCTCTCTCTCTCTCTCTCTCTCTCTCTTGCTCTGTGTGTGTGTCTCTGTGTGTGTGTGTGTGTTCCATTGCATGTTTTATAATGATCTCAGAGCTAAGTTTCTTAAAGAATCGACTACAGTATCAATTCATTCACTACTCAAAGCAACAAATGTATACCATAGATAAAATGTATCCAAGTTCATTTTTCATGCAATCAACAGAAGGCAGAAGACTACCTTTTAGATAAAATAATGTCATTATGTTTCAAATAATTTCCAGATGTAACTTTTGAGTCCACTTACACGTGAAGGAATATGACCTTTCTGTTTTCATGAAGCAAAGGTATATATGTTTGTAATTATCTATATCACCCCCACCCCCAGCACCCTTTCCACCAGCCATATGTATTGTGGCCAAAGGCCGATGTACATTAAACCTTCAGATCTCTCTGGCAGTGACTACTCCGAGAACAGTCTCCGGACAGTGATGAAAGGTCTGGTTTCCTGAACACGTCACGGTACCAAAGCTGATAATTCGGCATTAAACCGGCCACCAGCAGAGTTCATCAGGCTGGTTCACCTTGTCCTGCTAATCAGACGGTCCCATGATAAGCCGGATAAGACGATAAGCATATTAACTGAATAGGTGTGGCGAGAGTACCCGACTGACTAACCGTCTGATTATGCTATTTTGAAATAATGAAATATAATGATAACAACAGCTACAACGACGACGTCGACAGCCATGATGATGATAATATGATACTACAACTACTACTATGATTACAGTTAATCGATTAAACTCGTAAGATAAGTAAAAACATAGAAAAGAGGTGTGTGGGGTTTTTTTCAGGCAGTAAAAGCGCACATAAGCATTTACAACTACTATAAAAGCACAATTCATTTACAATGCCCAAGAAATAATATAATACTCCCAATACAAAGGTAGTTACACCCCAGCATACATACACACACACACACACGCACACACACACACACACACACACACACACACCAAAAAAACAACAAAAAACCACGCTAACAAACAGGTAAGATAGAGACAATAATACCTAAAACTCATGCATGGATATAAGAAACATAGTTATAATCTACATATAAGCAATTTATAAAGTGATGAATTAGCGTTGTGAAGTGTACGATACATGTCAGTGTGAGTTTACATCCCGTTGTTGTTACGGTTTGTTTAACAGGCTTTCTCCATCTGTCAGTTTATAGACCCAGCAATCATCTGTTTTATCTCCGTGTTTATAGACCCAGAAATCATCATCTGTTTTATCTCCGTGTTCATAGACCCAGAAATCATCATCTGTTTTATCTCCGTGCTTATAGACCCAGAAATCATCATCTGTTTTATCTCCATGTTCATAGACCCAGAAATCATCATCTGTTTTATCTCCGTGCTTATAGACCCAGAAATCATCATCTGTTTTATCTCCGTGTTTATAGACCCAGAAATCATCATCTGTTTTATCTCCGTGCTTATAGACCCAGAAATCATCTTCTGTTTTATCTCCGTGTTTATAGACCCATCAATCATCTGTTTTATCTCCGTGTTTATAGACCCAGCAATCATCTGTTTTATCTCCGTGCTTATAGACCCAGAAATCATCTTCTGTTTTATCTCCGTGCTTATAGACCCAGCAATCTTCTGTTTTATCTCCGTGCTTATAGACCCATCAATCATCTGTTTTATCTCCGTGTTTATAGACCCAGCAATCATCTTCTGTTTTATCTCCGTGCTTATAGACCCAGTAATCATCTGTTTTATCTCCGTGCTTATAGACCCAGAAATCATCTGTTTTATCTCCGTGCTTATAGACCCAGCAATCATCTGTTTTATCTCCGTGCTTATAGACCCAGAAATCATCTGTTTTATCTCCGTGCTTATAGACCCAGCAATCATCTTCTGTTTTATCTCCGTGCTTATAGACCCAGAAATCATCTGTTTTATCTCCGTGCTTATAGACCCAGCAATCATCTGTTTTATCTCCGTGCTTATAGACCCAGAAATCATCTTCTGTTTTATCTCCGTGCTTATAGACCCAGCAATCATCTGTTTTATCTCCGTGCTTATAGACCCAGAAATCATCATCTGTTTTATCTCCGTGCTTATAGACCCAGCAATCATCATCTGTTTTATCTCCGTGCTTATAGACCCATCAATCATCTGTTTTATCTCCGTGCTTATAGACCCATCAATCATCTGTTTTATCTCCGTGCTTCTAGACCCAGCAATCATCTGTTTTATCTCCGTGCTTATAGACCCAGAAATCATCTGTTTTATCTCCGTGCTTATAGACCCATCAATCATCTGTTTTATCTCCGTGTTTATAGACCCATCAATCATCTGTTTTATCTCCGTGTTTATAGACCCATCAATCATCTGTTTTATCTCCGTGTTTATAGACCCATCAATCATCTTCTGTTTTATCTCCGTGCTTATAGACCCAGAAATCATCTGTTTTATCTCCGTGTTTATAGACCCAGAAATCATCTTCTGTTTTATCTCCGTGCTTATAGACCCAGAAATCATCTGTTTTATCTCCGTGCTTATAGACCCAGAAATCATCTGTTTTATCTCCGTGTTTATAGACCCAGAAATCATCTGTTTTATCTCTGTGCTTATAGACCCAGAAATCATCTGTTTTATCTCCGTGCTTATAGACCCAGAAATCATCTGTTTTATCTCCGTGCTTATAGACCCAGAAATCATCTGTTTTATCTCCGTGCTTATAGACCCAGAAATCATCTATTTTATCTCCGTGCTTATTGACCCAATAATCATCTGTTTTATCTCCGTGCTTATATATATATATATATATATATATATATATATATATATATATATATATATATATATATATATATATATTTAAATTTCAAGACTGACTATTCAATTAAGGCCATAGCCCCAAATAAATAGGGGTTAATAACAGAATTTTACTTGTGTCTTTACTATTGGTAATAGTTATAAACAACGCAACGTCTTTCACAATAAATTATTAGTGAATCTAAGAAATACGTATCTCTCTTAATTGCAGTGCTTTATAAAGATTCATAGGAGAGAGAAAGAGGGAGAGAGAGAGAGGGGTGGGGGTGGGGGACAGAGACAGAGACAGAGAGAGAGAGTGGGATACTGATCTAAACGGGAACAGCTGGCAGGCGATACGGAACAAAAAGTCCAACTGTGCCACTGAGGGCAGCAGCACGATTAACTCTCTCCATACGAACGGCGAAAGAGACGACGTTAACAGCGTTTCATCCCAATTACCATCATCAAAATATTTCAAGCGGAACGCTCTTATACTGAATGTTGACAAAGAATACCACAGTTCTGACGACGGAAGCTAAAGGTTGGGTCATTCAGACACCCACTGGACATCCGAGGAGTCTGTGTAGAGGAGAAGAGAGGACTGGCCGTACTGAGTGAGTTAAAGAGTAATGGAAACAGGAATTGACGAACCGTGAACCCACACCAGGGATCGAAGAAAAGAATCCCCGGGAACACTACACCTATAGCAGGGCGAGAAGGGGGTGGGTGGGGAGCGATTCAACAAAGATTGACCGGGATTGAATAGGTAGCGAATAAACTACTGAGCTGATTTCAATCTGGCCATTCAAACCCCACAAGAAATTCGAGGTTTTATTCCTCGGATACCATCACGTGCTGGCTTCCATTTCAACGACCAAGTAATCAGAGCAGCGAAAAAAGTAGGGCAAAGAATTTGACAGGGAGTGTAAATGTATATATACAGCCCGTTGCCATGCAAAGAAGTCAGTCACAGTATTGTAAAGCTTGCCTGAAAGAAGCTTTTTACAGGTGCCTCAGCTCAATTGGGAAACCTCGTCAGTTGACTCTCTGTTCGCAAGCCTGTTTGATTTTCAAACTGTTATTGAATCCATTGCTGGCTAAATATTGTCCTGGTGTCAAGTACATTTATTTTAGCGTCGTAACAACTACTGTGGGTTAATGAAGCCTTAATTACATGGTTGTGTGTTGCACACATTCACTGGGGACTTTGATGCATTTGACTTTTTACATTCATGATTAATTGTTTCTCTTGTAAATTACACGACTACCCTTTTACGAAGTCATTAAAGTAATTTTCCTTAGTTGTACTTGTTCGTTAGTTTGAAACAACCTGTTCATCTCTGAATCCACCCTCCACCCATCCCCGTTCTCCCAACTCACCAAAAACCTCATTCCCTCCTCTCCTTCCTTTTATCTGACATCAAATCGGTGATATCCACATGTGAAAGTGAATACTTTTCACGGGCTCTCCAGGACCATCCTTCAGGGAACAGTGCAGGGGGGACTCTCCAGGACCATCCTTCAGGGAACAGTGCAGGGGGGACTCTCCAGGACCATCTTTCAGGGAACAGTGCAGGGGGGACTCTCCAGGACCATCCTTCAGGGAACAGTGCAGGGGGGACTCTCTAAGACCATCCTTCAGGGAACAGTGCAGGGGGACTCGCTAAGACCATCTTTCAGGGAACAGTGCAGGGGGGACTCTCCAGGACCATCCTTCAGGGAACAGTGCAGGGGGGACTCTCTAAGACCATCCTTCAGGGAACAGTGCAGGGGGGACTCTCCAGGACCATCCTTCAGGGAACAGTGCAGGGGGGACTCTCTAAGACCATCCTTCAGGGAACAGTGCAGGGGGGACTCTCCAGGACCTTCCTTCAGGGAACAGTGCAGGGGGGACTCTCTAAGATCATCCTTCAGGGAACAGTGCAGGGGGGACTCTCCAGGACCATCCTTCAGGGAACAGTGCAGGGGGGACTCTCTAAGACCATCCTCCAGGGAACAGTGCAGGGGGGACTCTCTAAGACCATCCTCCAGGGAACAGTGCAGGGGGGACTCTCTAAGACCATCCTTCAGGGAACAGTGCAGGGGGGACTCTCTAAGACCATCCTTCAGGGAACAGTGCAGGGGGGACTCTCTAAGACCATCCTTCAGAGAACAGTGCAGGGGGGACTCTCCAGGACCATCCTCCAGGGAACAGTGCAGGGGGGGACTCTCCAGGACCATCCTTCAGGGAACAGTGCAGGGGGGACTCTCTAAGACCATCCTCCAGGGAACAGTGGGGGGGGGACTCTCTAAGACCATCCTTCAGAGAACAGTGCAGGGGGGACTCTCCAGGACCATCCTCCAGGGAACAGTGCAGGGGGGGACTCTCCAGGACCATCCTTCAGGGAACAGTGCAGGGGGGACTCTCCAGGACCTTCCTTCAGGGAACAGTGCAGAGGGGACTCTCTAAGATCATCCTTCAGGGAACAGTGCAGGGGGGACTCTCCAGGACCATCCTTCAGGGAACAGTGCAGGGGGGACTCTCTAAGACCATCCTCCAGGGAACAGTGCAGGGGGGACTCTCTAAGACCATCCTCCAGGGAACAGTGCAGGGGGGACTCTCTAAGACCATCCTTCAGGGAACAGTGCAGGGGGGACTCTCTAAGACCATCCTTCAGGGAACAGTGCAGGGGGGACTCTCTAAGACCATCCTTCAGAGAACAGTGCAGGGGGGACTCTCCAGGACCATCCTCCAGGGAACAGTGCAGGGGGGGACTCTCCAGGACCATCCTTCAGGGAACAGTGCAGGCGGGACTCTCTAAGACCATCCTCCAGGGAACAGTGGGGGGGGGGGACTCTCTAAGACCATCCTTCAGAGAACAGTGCAGGGGGGACTCTCCAGGACCATCCTCCAGGGAACAGTGCAGGGGGGGACTCTCCAGGACCATCCTTCAGGGAACAGTGCAGGGGGGACTCTCTAAGACCCTTCAGGGAACAGTGCAGGGGGGACTCTCTAAGACCATCCTCCAGGGAACAGTGCAGGGGGGACTCTCCAGGACCATCCTTCAGGGAACAGTGCAGGGGGGGACTCTCCAGGACCATCCTTCAGGGAACAGTGCAGGGGGGACTCTCTAAGACCATCCTTCAGAGAACAGTGCAGGGGGGACTCTCCAGGACCATCCTTCAGGGAACAGTGCAGGGGGGACTCTCCAGGACCATCCTTCAGGGAACAGTGCAGGGGGGACTCTCTAAGACCATCCTCCAGGGAACAGTGCAGGGGGACTCTCTAAGACCATCCTCCAGGGAACAGTGCAGGGGGGACTCTCTAAGACCATCCTCCAGGGAACAGTGCAGGGGGGACTCTCCAGGACCATCCTTCAGGGAACAGTGCAGGGGGGGACTCTCCAGGACCATCCTTCAGGGAACAGTGCAGGGGGGACTCTCTAAGACCATCCTTCAGAGAACAGTGCAGGGGGGACTCTCCAGGACCATCCTTCAGGGAACAGTGCAGGGGGGACTCTCCAGGACCATCCTTCAGGGAACAGTGCAGGGGGGACTCTCTAAGACCATCCTCCAGGGAACAGTGCAGGGGGGACTCTCTAAGACCATCCTCCAGGGAACAGTGCAGGGGGGACTCTCTAAGACCATCCTCCAGGGAACAGTGCAGGGGGGAAGGAGACGAGGCAGACAGCGAAAGACGTGGACAGACAACACCACAGAGTGGGCAGAGAGGAGCTCAGACCTCACCCCACGACCTCAGTCCAGAAATGGAGCATGTTGGTGATAGGTTCAGCAGTGCAACGACCCCACGCCCATAGGGGGTCTGAGAACCAGTGACCGTGACAGTCCTGTTTGTGGGGCTGC
>NC_134877.1:1530669-1550669 GCF_041734735.1 Babylonia areolata
TACGTTACATGGCTGTGTGTTACTTTACCTCACGTTACATGGCTGTGTGTTACTTTACCTCACGTTACATGGCTGTGTGTTACTTCACCTCACGTTACATGGCTGTGCGTTACTTTACCTTACGTTACATGGCTGTGTGTTACTTTACCTCACGTTACATGGCTGTGTGTTACTTTACCTCACGTTACATGGCTGTGTGTTACTTTACCTTACGTTACATGGCTGTGTGTTACTTCACCTCACGTTACATGGCTGTGTGTTACTTTACCTCACGTTACATGGCTGTGCGTTACTTCACCTCACGTGACATGCATTCCATCACATCCTGATTATTACAATGTATCGCATGAAGTTGGGATGCATTCCATCACATCCTGATTATTACACTGTATCGCATGAAGTTGGGATGCATTCCATCACATCGTGATTATTACACTGTATCGCATGAAGTTGGGATGCATTCCATCACATCGTGATTATTACACTGTATCGCATGAAGTTGGGATGCATTCCATCACATGATTATTACACTGTATGGCATGAAGTTGGGATGCATTCCATCACATGATTATTACACTGTATCGCATGAAGTTGGGATGCATTCCATCACATCGTGATTATTACACTGTATCGCATGAAGTTGGGATGCATTCCATCACATCGTGATTATTACACTGTATGGCATGAAGTTGGGATGCATTCCATCACATGATTATTACACTGTATCGCATTGCATTACATTACAACATTGCATCAAACTGCGTTACAACTAGTGGCATAAAAAACAAAAATTGAACATTAGAAAGGGCCAAAAAAGGAGCAACAGAGTGCGTGTCAATGGGCAAGCCAGAATGAAGGCAGTGCAGGGAACGGCCAGATAATCATGGCCACTTGTGTGACACCAAAAAACCTGCAGCACTGTGAGCGATACGGCACGGCCTGTCTCCAAGACGACCGGTAAACAAAACAATGCACACATTCCCCACCTCCCCAACCCCGCCCCCTGTGCAGACTGGTGTGAACACGTTTTGCAGCTATAGAGGGAAAGGATCAGACGTTCAGTTGATAACCCAGATGAAACTGTGTCAATGACGTTAGTTCAAGGCATTTGAGAAAAAAAAAAAAAAAAAAAAGGAGAGGAAGAAAAAGGAAGACCATGTTTGTGGGTTGGTTTTTTTTGTGTGTGTTTTTTTTTTGGGGGGGGGGGGGGGGGGGGGGGGTTGGTGTTGTTTGTTTTGTAATAGTGTGTGACCTATCTTATTTTCGTATGTGCGTTTGTTTTTGTCTTGCGCGTGTGTGTATGTGTGCGTGTGCGTGTGTGTGTGTGTCTGTGTGAGACACACAGAGAGAGAGTGTGTGTGTGTGTGTGAGAGAGAGAGAGAGAGAGAGAGTGTGTGAGATAGAGAGAGAGAGAGAGAGAGAGAGTGTGCCGCACCCAAAGGGTTTGCTCAGCCAGAAAGAAAACGTTAACGTCTTTGACAGGAGCATTGAAATGATGATGAAAGAATCTTTGATTAATGGATAAAAGGAGTGATTGAATCTTGACTTCAGAAATTAATGCTGTTCACACTCCTGTCAAATCATATGTACTGCATTCGATTCTTTTCTTCTTTTTTTTGGTTTGGTTGGTTGGTTGGTTGGTGAATTTGTGTTGGTGTTTTTTGACTGGACATAACCTGGTTTATAGCGCCAGCTGAATGATGGGCCGGGGGAGGGTGGGGGGTTTATGGGGGCGGGGGGGGGGAAGGGAGGGGCATGAAGGGGGGGGGGGGCAGCTATATCCTGCATGACGTCATCTTGGACCCATGTCCAGCCTGTAAACTCAGGAGGACAGGTGTGGCGTGGCCAGGTACTAGTGTTTCTCTGCCGATGCCCACCCTGATTAACTGCTGTGTGGTTTTGGTGGTGTCACTGTGCTGTTTGGTGGCTTCCCCCACCCCTCTCCCCAACCCCTCCACCCCTCTCCACCCCCTCCACCCCTCTCCCCAACCCCTCCACCCCTCTCCAGCCCCTCCACATCCCTGAGGTTATCCCTGTCAGTGATATCACTTCAGGTAATATCGACTTTAACCCTTTCACTGCCAAGGTCGCATTTATGCAGCAGCTAGGTAGAGGACCCATGTCACTGAAGGGTGATCAGATTATGGGTCTGTTATCCATGAACCTACTGCTCTTAATGTTCTGTGCTAGGACAGGCCATATTTTCTACACATCGCAAGGGGAATCCCCAGACACCATACTTTGTGTGTTTGTAGCACAAGGGAATTTTGCACTCTAAATTGACTGGCGGTGAAAGGGTTAAACCGGAATATCACAAAAGGTCCTATATACTGGGTATACATACAGTGTGAACAAGGCTTTCTGGCTGGCTGAGTGACGGTGTTTTTTCAGCAGACGATAAGGCCTTCGTGGCCGGACATGTGGTTCGTAAGACAAGAGACAGGACGTGTTTGAGTCAGGAAACCCTGGGGGGGCCCCATGAATATTACATAGTTCATTCACGTGGCTAAGAACGGAGCGGAGAGAGTGGACGATCCTCTGGACAGCTGATCGTCAGTGGTCAGTTTGGACCATGTCCGGTTAGGACTGTGTCCGGGTCATTGTCACCGTCATTGTCCTTTCACAACGAAACACAACGCCCTGTACAACCCGGATCCTGGTCAAGAAGTCTGCCGGACACAATGTGGTCAGCAGGCAGAAAATCCCCTGCCCCACCCCACCCTCTCTGTGTTTGAGGAGGAATGAACATTCCGGGAGTGACTGGGACACAGCAGCCCCCTGTCAGTTCCTTATCACCCTGCTGTAATCCAGGCCAACCCTGGGCGGACCTCCATGGTCACAGCAGGGCGTGAGACGCCCACCGTCCCATTGTCCTTGACAGCCGAACCTTGTAGCTGAAATGGCCACTCTCTTGTCCTTTGGGCAACCAGGGTTTTGACTGTGCCAAAGACGGGTGAGACGATAAACCGAGGTCCTGTTTGCAGCACACACTGGGCACACTGAAAAAGAACCCATTGTCGTCTGGGAAAATTCTGTAGCAGAAATCCACTCTGATAACTACACAAATTAAAAATACATGCATGCACTCAAGGCCTGACGTATTGTTGGTACAGTGTGCTACATGACTGACGTATTGTTGGTACAGTGTGCTACATGACTGACGTATTGTTGGTACAGTGTGCTACATGACTGACGTATTGTTGGTACAGTGTGCTACATGACTGACGTATTGTTGGTACAGTGTGCTACATGACTGACTTATTGTTGGTACAGTGTGCTACATGACTGACGTATTGTTGGTACAGTGTGCTACATGACTGACGTATTGTTGGTACAGTGTGCTACATGACTGACGTATAGTTGGTACAGTGTGCTACATGACTGACGTATTGTTGGTACAGTGTGCTACATGACTGACTTATTGTTGGTACAGTGTGCTACATGACTGACGTATTGTTGGTACAGTGTGCTACATGACTGACGTATAGTTGGTACAGTGTGCTACATGACTGACGTATTGTTGGTACAGTGTGCTACATGACTGACGTATTGTTGGTACAGTGTGCTACATGACTGACTTATTGTTGGTACAGTGTGCTACATGACTGACTTATTGTTGGTACAGTGTGCTACCTGACTGACGTATTGTTGGTACAGTGTGCTACATGACTGACGTATTGTTGGTACAGTGTGCTACATGACTGACGTATAGTTGGTACAGTGTGCTACATGACTGACGTATTGTTGGTACAGTGTGCTCCATGACTGACGTCTGTTGCCCTTTTGTTGGTACAGTGTGCTCTATGACTGACGTATTGTTGGTACAGTGTGCTACATGACTGACGTATTGTTGGTACAGTGTGCTACATGACTGACATATGTTGACCTTTTGTTGGCACAGTGTGCTACATGACTGACATATGTTGACCTTTTGTTGGCACAGTGTGCTACATGACTGACGTCTGTTGACCTTTTGTTGGCACAGTGTGCTACATGACTGACATATGTTGACCTTTTGTTGGTACAGTGTGCTTGTTCCGTTAACAGTTCTCCCCAAAGCCGACAGAAAAGACGTGTGTGTGTTCTAGTGGGGTCTTTTTTTTTTTACATGGTATGCATACACTGTTTTCTGTCAACGTCTCCAACTCTGAAAGACCTTCGACGCCCCATTAAGTTTAATGGGTAAAATATTCCCTCGGCTCAATGATAAGAAATCGAAAAGAATAAGAATATAATTAAAAATGAATAAATAGAATAAAGGGGAGGTGGGGGATGACTTGCTGAAACACACACACACACACACACACACACACACACACACACACACACACACACACACGTTGAAGTATTCCTGGAAAGATCGCTTGCTGGAGTCTCTTCGTCCCCACGCACACATGAAGATTCTTTCGTTTCAGGGTAGACTGTTCCTCAAGGCCTGACCAGTGTGCTGGGTTCGTTGGTCAGTCCCCTGCTGTCTTTGTTCCCCAAGCACAGCCCCCTGCTGTCTTTGTTCCCCCAGCACAGCCCCCTGCTGTCTTTGTTCCCCCAGCACAGCCCCCTGCTGTCTTTGTTCCCCCAGCACAGCCCCCTGCTGTCTTTGTTCCCCCAGCACAGCCCCTTGCTGTCTTTGTTCCCCCAGCACAGCCCCCTGCTGTCTTTGTTCCCCCAGCACAGCCCCTTGCTGTCTTTGTTCCTCCAGCACAGCCCCTTGCTGTCTTTGTTCCCCCAGCACAGCCCCCTGCTGTCTTTGTTCCCCCAGCACAGCCCCCTGCTGTCTTTGTTCCCCCAGCACAGCCCCATGCTGACTTTGTTCCCCCAGCACAGCCCCCTGCTGTCTTTGTTCCCCCAGCACAGCCCCCTGCTGTCTTTGTTCCCCCAGCACAACCCCTTGCTGTCTTTGTTCCCCCAGCACAGCCCCATGCTGTCTTTGTTCCCCCAGCACAGCTGTCTGTGTCTTTGTTCCCCCAGCACAGCCCCCTGCTGTCTTTGTTCCCCCAGCACAGCCCCTTGCTGTCTTTGTTCCCCCAGCACAGCCCCTTGCTGTCTTTGTTCCCCCAGCACAGCCCCATGCTGTCTTTGTTCCCCCAGCACAGCCCCTTGCTGTCTTTGTTCCCCCAGCACAGCCCCCTGCTGTCTTTGTTCCCCCAGCACAGCCCCCTGCTGTCTTTGTTCCCCCAGCACAGCCCCTTGCTGTCTTTGTTCCTCCAGCACAGCCCCCTGCTGTCTTTGTTCCCCCAGCACAGCCCCCTGCTGTCTTTGTTCCCCCAGCACAGCCCCCTGCTGTCTTTGTTCCCCCAGCACAGCCCCTTGCTGTCTTTGTTCCCCCAGCACAGCCCCCTGCTGTCTTTGTTCCCCCAGCACAGCCCCTTGCTGTCTTTGTTCCTCCAGCACAGCCCCTTGCTGTCTTTGTTCCCCCAGCACAGCCCCCTGCTGTCTTTGTTCCCCCAGCACAGCCCCCTGCTGTCTTTGTTCCCCCAGCACAGCCCCATGCTGACTTTGTTCCCCCAGCACAGCCCCCTGCTGTCTTTGTTCCCCCAGCACAGCCCCCTGCTGTCTTTGTTCCCCCAGCACAGCCCCTTGCTGTCTTTGTTCCCCCAGCACAGCCCCATGCTGTCTTTGTTCCCCCAGCACAGCTGTCTGTGTCTTTGTTCCCCCAGCACAGCCCCCTGCTGTCTTTGTTCCCCCAGCACAGCCCCTTGCTGTCTTTGTTCCCCCAGCACAGCCCCTTGCTGTCTTTGTTCCCCCAGCACAGCCCATGCTGTCTTTGTTCCCCCAGCACAGCCCCTTGCTGTCTTTGTTCCCCCAGCACAGCCCCCTGCTGTCTTTGTTCCCCCAGCACAGCCCCCTGCTGTCTTTGTTCCCCCAGCACAGCCCCTTGCTGTCTTTGTTCCTCCAGCACAGCCCCCTGCTGTCTTTGTTCCCCCAGCACAGCCCCTTGCTGTCTTTGTTCCCCAGCACAGCCCCCTGCTGTCTTTGTTCCCCCAGCACAGCCCCCTGCTGTCTTTGTTCCCCCAGCACAGCCCCCTGCTGTCTTTGTTCCCCCAGCACAGCCCCTTGCTGTCTTTGTTCCCCCAGCACAGCCCCCTGCTGTCTTTGTTCCCCCAGCACAGCCCCTTGCTGTCTTTGTTCCTCCAGCACAGCCCCTTGCTGTCTTTGTTCCCCCAGCACAGCCCCCTGCTGTCTTTGTTCCCCCAGCACAGCCCCCTGCTGTCTTTGTTCCCCCACCACAGCCCCATGCTGACTTTGTTCCCCCAGCACAGCCCCCTGCTGTCTTTGTTCCCCCAGCACAGCCCCCTGCTGTCTTTGTTCCCCCAGCACAGCCCCTTGCTGTCTTTGTTCCCCCAGCACAGCCCCATGCTGTCTTTGTTCCCCCAGCACAGCTGTCTGTGTCTTTGTTCCCCCAGCACAGCCCCCTGCTGTCTTTGTTCCCCCAGCACAGTCCCTTGCTGTCTTTGTTCCCCCAGCACAGCCCCTTGCTGTCTTTGTTCCCCCAGCACAGCCCCATGCTGTCTTTGTTCTCCCAGCACAGCCCCTTGCTGTCTTTGTTCCCCCAGCACAGCCCCCTGCTGTCTTTGTTCCCCCAGCACAGCCCCCTGCTGTCTTTGTTCCCCCAGCACAGCCCCTTGCTGTCTTTGTTCCTCCAGCACAGCCCCTTGCTGTCTTTGTTCCCCCAGCACAGCCCCCTGCTGTCTTTGTTCCCCCAGCACAGCCCCCTGCTGTCTTTGTTCCCCCAGCACAGCCCCATGCTGACTTTGTTCCCCCAGCACAGCCCCCTGCTGTCTTCGTTCCCCCAGCACAGCCCCCTGCTGTCTTTGTTCCCCCAGCACAGCCCATTGCTGTCTTTGTTCCCCCAGCACAGCCCCATGCTGTCTTTGTTCCCCCAGCACAGCTGTCTGTGTCTTTGTTCCCCCAGCACAGCCCCCTGCTGTCTTTGTTCCCCCAGCACAGCCCCTTGCTGTCTTTGTTCCCCCAGCACAGCCCCCTGCTGTCTTTGTTCCCCCAGCACAGCCCCCTGCTGTCTTTGTTCCCCCAGCACAGCCCCTTGCTGTCTTTGTTCCTCCAGCACAGCCCCCTGCTGTCTTTGTTCCCCCAGCACAGCCCCCTTGCTGTCTTTGTTCCCCCAGCACAGCCCCCTGCTGTCTTTGTTCCCCCAGCACAGCCCCCTGCTGTCTTTGTTCCCCCAGCACAGCCCCCTGCTGTCTTTGTTCCCCCAGCACAGCCCCTTGCTGTCTTTGTTCCCCCAGCACAGCCCCCTGCTGTCTTTGTTCCCCCAGCACAGCCCCTTGCTGTCTTTGTTCCTCCAGCACAGCCCCTTGCTGTCTTTGTTCCCCCAGCACAGCCCCCTGCTGTCTTTGTTCCCCCAGCACAGCCCCCTGCTGTCTTTGTTCCCCCACCACAGCCCCATGCTGACTTTGTTCCCCCAGCACAGCCCCCTGCTGTCTTTGTTCCCCCAGCACAGCCCCCTGCTGTCTTTGTTCCCCCAGCACAGCCCCTTGCTGTCTTTGTTCCCCCAGCACAGCCCCATGCTGTCTTTGTTCCCCCAGCACAGCTGTCTGTGTCTTTGTTCCCCCAGCACAGCCCCCTGCTGTCTTTGTTCCCCCAGCACAGTCCCTTGCTGTCTTTGTTCCCCCAGCACAGCCCCTTGCTGTCTTTGTTCCCCCAGCACAGCCCCATGCTGTCTTTGTTCTCCCAGCACAGCCCCTTGCTGTCTTTGTTCCCCCAGCACAGCCCCCTGCTGTCTTTGTTCCCCCAGCACAGCCCCCTGCTGTCTTCGTTCCCCCAGCACAGCCCCCTGCTGTCTTTGTTCCCCCAGCACAGCCCATTGCTGTCTTTGTTCCCCCAGCACAGCCCCATGCTGTCTTTGTTCCCCCAGCACAGCTGTCTGTGTCTTTGTTCCCCCAGCACAGCCCCCTGCTGTCTTTGTTCCCCCAGCACAGCCCCTTGCTGTCTTTGTTCCCCCAGCACAGCCCCCTGCTGTCTTTGTTCCCCCAGCACAGCCCCTTGCTGTCTTTGTTCCCCCAGCACAGCCCCCTGCTGTCTTTGTTCCCCCAGCACAGCCCCCTGCTGTCTTTGTTCCCCCAGCACAGCCCCTTGCTGTCTTTGTTCCTCCAGCACAGCCCCCTGCTGTCTTTGTTCCCCCAGCACAGCCCCTTGCTGTCTTTGTTCCCCCAGCACAGCCCCCTGCTGTCTTTGTTCCCCCAGCACAGCCCCATGCTGTCTTTGTTCCCCCAGCACAGCCCCTTGCTGTCTTTGTTCCCCCAGCACAGCCCCCTGCTGTCTTTGTTCCCCCAGCACAGCTGTCTGTGTCTTTGTTCCCCCAGCACAGCCCCCTGCTGTCTTTGTTCCCCCAGCACAGCCCCATGCTTTGTTCCCCCAGCACAGCCCCCTGCTGTCTTTGTTCCCCCAGCACAGCCCCTTGCTGTCTTTGTTCCCCCAGCACAGCCCCTTGCTGTCTTTGTTCCCCCAGCACAGCCCCCTGCTGTCTTTGTTCCCCCAGCACAGCCCCTTGCTGTCTTTGTTCCCCCAGCACAGCCCCCTGCTGTCTTTGTTCCCCCAGCACAGCCCCTTGCTGTCTTTGTTCCCCCAGCACAGCCCCTTGCTGTCTTTGTTCCCCCAGCACAGCCCCCTGCTGTCTTTGTTCCCCCAGCACAGCCCCTTGCTGTCTTTGTTCCCCCAGCACAGCCCCTTGCTGTCTTTGTTCCCCCAGCACAGCCCCTTGCTGTCTTTGTTCCACCAGCACAGCTCCCTGCTGTCTTTGTTCCCCCAGCACAGTTGTCTGTGTCTTTGTTCCCCCAGCACAGCTCCCTGCTGTCTTTGTTCCCCCAGCACAGCCCCTTGCTGTCTTTGTTCCCCCAGCACAGCCCCCTGCTGTCTTTGTTCCCCCAGCACAGCTCCCTGCTGTCTTTGTTCCCCCAGCACAGCTCCCTGCTGTCTTTGTTCCCCCAGCACAGCCCCCTGCTGTCTTTGTTCCCCAAGCAGAGGTAGTGTAGAGGACGTGGGTGAGTGGACACGCTTTGACACCTGGAGACTGATCCCCACCTCGTCATGGGGAAAACAGCAGGTCGGGCCTTGTTAACAAAAAAAACCCACACCTTCCCCCCCCCCCTCCTCCCCCAGGTCACGGTTGGAGTACCTGTTAAAGGCTGTTAACAACAGATACCCCCCCACCCTACAACCCACTAACCCCCACCCCCACCCCCACCTCCCCGACCTCCCACATCCGCCCCCTGGCCCATCAAGGTTTGATTTACTCATTTCGGAAGGGAGTGGGTGACTGGGATGGGGGGGTTAGCTTCAGAAGAGATTGAACAGCGCCGAGCCCGGATATGGTGGTTGGGTGGCTAGGGGGCCTGGGGGTGGGGGGTTGAGGGGAAGCGGGGCGGGGGGCGGAGGGGGTTGGGGGGGGGGAGGTTTGTAACTGGAATGGACACGTCGCCTGATTAACGTCTGAACGTGTTTTGACAACGTTCTCCTTTGTCGCCCGGTCTGCCTGTCTGTCTGCCTGTGTGTCTCTGTCTGTCTGTCTGTGTGTCTCTGTCTGCCTGTCTGTGTGTATGTGTCTGTGTGTCTCTGTGTGTGTCTCTCTGTCTGCCTGTGTGTCTCTATCTGCCTGTCTGTCTGTGTGTCTCTGTCTCTGTCTTTCTCTTCCTCCATATCTGTCTCTCTCGTCGGAAAAAAAAAAGAAAGAAAGAAAGAAAGAGGGGGGAAAAAATCCAAACGACTGAAGAGATTGTTCACTTGCACTCAATGGTGCGCGGCAAGATGGGGGAGGAGATAGTGGTCACAACACGCACCATCTCCACAACACCGCTGTGAACTGAGTCACTGAGGCGTGGAGCGTATAGAAAAAAAGGGGAGAGAGCTGGTCCATTTTCATTTCTGGGGATGACATCAGGAAACAACAACAACAACACAAACACACACACGCAGACACACACACACACACACACACACACACACACGCGCACACACACACACATGCACGCGCGCACACACACACACACACACACACACACACACACAATTTCCGTTTCCTCGCTCGAACGAGAGCAGTTGTATTTTCCACATATATAGTTCCTTCTACTTATAGTTTGATGTGAATACGCTCTAGCAGGTCTACTACCCTCCACCCCCCCCCCCCTTTCTTTTTCGAAGGGGGGTTGGGGGGGGGGGGAGTATCTCCTATTTTCAAAGGTCTGTCGTGTCAGAATTCTACATTTAGATTGGACAATTTTTGAAGAATAACGTTTTGTTTTTCTAGATGGAAATGAAAACACGCCCGTCATAGATTGGACACAAGGAGAAAACAGCACCCCAGCGTGCAGCCTTTGTTTCTGTCTGCACATGTCTTTGTTCACTTCCACACTGGGTTTCTCCACAGATTTGCTGCCATTCTCTTTTCTTGCCGTCGGTTCTTTTACATACGTAGCCAAGTGCATGCTGCCACACTGGACCTTGGTTTCAGTATCGTCTGAAGACCTGAAAGACAAGCATCCAGGCCACCACTCAGTGTCCGTTGGGGGCATTCCTTATATGGCCATGTGCCGTCGTCAGGACTATAAACATCAATGTTAATGTCTAGTGGAGGACAGTCATTATATGGCCATGTGCCGTCGTCAGGACTATAAACAATGTTAATGTCTAGTGGGGACAGTCATATGGCTATGTGCCGTCGTCAGGACTATAAACAATGTTAATGTCTAGTGGGGACAGTCATATGGCCATGTGCCGTCGTCAGGACTATAAACAATGTTAATGTCTAGTGGAGGACAGTCGTTATATGGCCATGTGCCGTCGTCAGGACTATAAACAATGTTAATGTCTAGTGGAGGACAGTCCTTATATGGACATGTGCCGTTGTCAGGACTATAAACAATGTTCATGTCTAGTGGAGGACAGTCCTTATATGGCCATGTGCCGTTGTCAGGACTATAAACAATGTTAATGTCTAGTGGAGGACAGTCCTTATATGGACATGTGCCGTCGTCAGGACTATAAACAACAATGTTAATGTCTAGTGGAGGACAGTCCTAATATGGCCATGTGCCGTCGTCAGGACTATAAACAATGTTAATGTCTAGTGGGGACAGTCCTTATATGGCCATGTGCCGTCGTCAGGACTATAAACAAAGTTAATGTCTAGTGGGGACAGTCCTTATATGGCCATGTGCCGTCATCAGGACTATAAACAACAACGTTAATGTCTAGTGGGGACAGTCCTTATATGGCCATGTGCAGTTAACTGAGCTATAAGCAACAGTGTCAAACATCCAGTGGGGGAAGGGGGTGGGGGGTCGATATCCATGTCCAGTGAGCGTGACTCGTACTCGTAGACACGTACTCACTTCCTTGTCGGGTGCATTTCGACAGTTGACGACCACCGGTACCCTGTGTTGCCATGCCAACACACACACACACACACACACACACACACACGCACGCACGCACACACACACACACACACACACACACACACACACACACACACACACACACACACACACACACATATATATATATATATATATATATATATATATATATATATATATATATATATATATATATATATATATATATATATATTAGATAAAGATTAGGATCTGTATAAAATATATGGCTCACACGACTCGGGCGCTGTGACAAATAGGCGAAGTGACAGTTCATACGGTGTGATAAGACGCCCCTTGGATGATAACTCCTTAAACAATGTATTCCGTGCGTGTTGCAGAAAACACGTTTCCGTTCACCTGGCTGCTCTCTCTCTCTCTCTCTGTCTCTCTCTCTCTGTCTCTCTGTGCATTTCTGTGTGTCTACCCTATTGCCCCCTCTCTCCCCAACTGTCTTTCACTGTCTCTCTCTATGTCCTACCCCCCCCCCCTCTCTCTCTCTCACTCTCTGTGAACAAGATGGCCAGCTGCCAAAATGATGATTCAAGATATTGGACGTCTACAATAAAGCGTTGTTTAGATGTTTATGGATTTTCTGAAGTTTGGTTTAATGGTGGTGTAGGAAACGAGAAAGCTTTACTCAGAACGTTTAAACAACGTGTGGTGGACTGTTATAAACAAGACTGCTCAAACAAACTATATAGTAGTAATCGTTTTGAAACATACCGTTCCTTTAAATCATTGTTGCAGCCAGAAAAAAATATTCATGTGATCTTACCATTTCGAAATTCATATAGTCTTTCATTAAATTCGGATTTGGAGTAAACGAGTTTAAAGTTAATGAATGTTATAAGGATAACCTGAAAAACTGTACCTTTTGTGGAAGGTACGAAGACGAAATTCATGTATTGGCAATTTGTCCACAATACGATATTCTGAGAAGGAAATACTTATCCAAGCATATACAAAATTTAGTGATTCTCATATTACCCTACTTACTTCAAAATGTCAACAGCATTGTGTCAAGAGATGTAGCAATGTTTATTTTTTTATGCGTTAAAACAGAGAGCAGAAAGCGCTCAGTCTTAGATGAAAAGACATGTTTCTCAGTTACCCTTAGCTTTTTATTTAGTTTAGTTATATTATCAGTTTATTCTTTCTCACGTTTTGTTGTTCATCCAACTCAAGGTTGGGTTTTCAAATGTGTGTGTGTGTATAACACGTACATTTATATGTATACAGGATCGTGGCCTTACATGAAAACAGTTCTGAGTTCTCTCTATCTATCTTCTGTCTCCCTCTCCCTTTCTCCCTCCGTCTCTTTCTGTCTGTCTCTCCCTCTCCCTTTCTCTCTCCGTCTCTTTCTGTCTGTCTCTCCCTCTCCCTTTCTCCCTCCGTCTCTTTCTGTCTGTCTCTCCCTCTCCCTTTCTCTCTCCGTCTCTTTCTGTCTGTCTCTCCCTCTTTCTCTCTCTTGTGTTAAAAGGGAATGCATGCATTTTCAACTACGTTACTCCTGACGCTTGACTAACTTTGTATGTCGGCAAATCGATAGTCAGTAACCTTGTTAAAAATAGTGACGCCTCTTTTTACTGTCTCCCTCCCTCCCTCTTCCCCCCCCCCTGCCACCCCTCCCCCCGCCACCCCCACCCCTCCACCCCCGTACCCCCCCCCCTCTCTTAACGGAAAGTACGGTCCCCAGACACCAACCAACCTTGCAGCCAGCACAACCAACATGTCTGTGGTGTCTGTCCCTCTGTTGACAGCCAGTGTTTGTTTTGACGACGGGGAGGGGGGGGGGGGGTAGTTTTAATTGTCAGCTGCTCTGCTTATTTAACCCACCATGTAGGCAGCCATACTCGTTTCGGGGGTTCGGGGGTGCGCATGCTGGGTATGTTTTTGTTTCCATGACGCACCGAGCAGTACTATTGGGATTACAGGATCATTAACGTGCGTATATTTTGATATTCTGCGTGTGCATACACAGGAAGAGGGTTCAGGTAGTAGCTGGTCTATGCATACATTGACAATGGAGATCGGAAAGATCCCTACCTTTAACCCACTGGGTGCGACATTGGAGATCGGAAAGATCCCTACCTTTAACCCACTGGGTGCGACATAGGAGATCGGAAAGATCCCTGCCTTTAACCCACTGGGTGCGACACTGGAGATCGGAAAGATCCCTGCCTTTAACCCACTGGGTGCGACATAGGAGATCGGAAAGATCCCTACCTTTAACCCACTGGGTGCGACATAGGAGATCGGAAAGATCCCTACTTTTAACCCACTGGGTGCGACATAGGAGATCGGAAAGATCCCTGCCTTTAACCCACTGGGTGCGACATAGGAGATCGGAAAGATCCCTGCCTTTAACCCACTGGGTGCGACATAGGAGATCGGAAAGATCCCTACCTTTAACCCACTGGGTGCGACATAGGAGATCGGAAAGATCCCTGCCTTTAACCCACTGGGTGCGACATTGGAGATCGGAAAGATCCTTACCTTTAACCCACTGGGTGCGACATTGGAGATCGGAAAGATCCTTACCTTTAACCCACTGGGTGCGACATTGGAGATCGGAAAGATCCCTACCTTTAACCCACTGGGTGCGACATAGGAGATCGGAAAGATCCCTGCCTTTAACCCACTGGGTGCGACACTGGAGATCGGAAAGATCCCTGCCTTTAACCCACTGGGTGCGACATAGGAGATCGGAAAGATCCCTACCTTTAATCCACTGGGTGCGACATGGGAGATCGGAAAGATCCCTACCTTTGACCCACTGGGTGCGACATAGGAGATCGGAACGATCCCTGCCTTTAACCCACTGGGTGCGACATGGGAGATCGGAACGATCCCTGCCTTTAACCCACTGGGTGCGACATAGGAGATCAGAAAGATCCCTGCCTTTAACCCACTGGGTGCGACATGGGAGATCGGAAAGATCCCTACCTTTAACCCACTGGGTGCGACATGGGAGATCGGAAAGATCCCTACCTTTAACCCACTGGGTGCGACATAGGAGATCGGAAAGATCCCTGCCTTTAAGCCACTGGGTGCGACATAGGAGATCGGAAAGATCCCTACCTTTAACCCACTGGGTGCGACATCGGAGATCGGAAAGATCCCTACCTTTAACCCACTGGGTGCGACATAGGAGATCGGAAAGATCCCTACCTTTAACCCACTGGGTGCGACATGGGACATCAGAAAGATCCCTACCTTTAACCCACTGGGTGTGACATGGGAGATCGGAAAGATCCCTACCTTTAAGCCACTGGGTGCGACATAGGAGATCGGAAAGATCCCTACCTTTAACCCACTGGGTGCGACATGGGACATCAGAAAGATCCCTTTCTTTAACCCACTGGGTGCGACATGGGAGATCAGAAAGATCCCTACCTTTAACCCACTGGGTTCGACATGGGAGATCAGAAAGATCCCTACCTTTAACCCACTGGGTGCGACATGGGAGATCGGAAAGATCCTTACCTTTAACCCACTGGGTGCGACATTGGAGATCGGAAAGATCCCTACCTTTAACCCACTGGGTGCGACATGGGAGATCGGAAAGATCCTTTTCTTTAACCCACTGGGTGCGACATAGGAGATCGGAAAGATCCCTACCTTTAACCCACTGGGTGCGACATGGGACATCAGAAAGATCCTTTTCTTTAACCCACTGGGTGCGACATGGGACATCAGAAAGATCCCTACCTTTAACCCACTGGGTGCGACATGGGACATCAGAAAGATCCCTACCTTTAACCCACTGGGTGTGACATTGGAGATCAGAAAGATCCCTTCCTTTAACCCACTGAGTGCGACGGGGATCGAACTCGGGGGAAAAAACAACAAAATAAACCAAACAACTGGAGCGAGAATCCAGCCAGAATCCAGCGCACCAAAAACCTGTCACAGGAAGCAGCAGTCGTCTGGTCTGGCTTCTTCCTAGGGGAGCTAACTGGTGAGATAAGTTGCAGCATTCAGTGGAGTGGAAAGAGAACTGGACATGCACGCCTCGCCCGGCTGATGATTACTTCCCTTCTTGCACAGTCCGCAAGAAGGCGCTGATTTCCACATCAAAATCATTGGTGTTACCTCTGGCCTTGACATGGTTTGTTCCCATTATCAGCATCAGTTTCATTTGTTTTTGTTGTTGTTGGTTTTGGTTTTTTTTTCTTTGGCGGAATATGTCTTCTCACGAATAAAACCAAAGGGGCTGCTTAGACGACAACGACAAAATCATTATTATCAACAACGGTAGTAATATCTTTATTACAGAGAAGTGAGTCAAAAATAATAACATAGCTACTACTACTACTGCTACTACTACTAGCAATGATGATGATGATGATAATGATAAAGAGAAAAAGAAGAAGAAGAATCCCCGACTCCACAACCAAATCATAGAGGTCATTATCGATTAAGTACACCACCAATATTCCTTGTGATCCCGGTACACTTGGTAATAAAGACATTCTGTTCTAAACCAGTGACGTGCGTAGCGTGTCAAAGATCTCTTTATCTGAAGACAGAAGCGAAAAAGGGTGAGTCAGTGTGTGTGTTGGTGTTGAGGGTGTGGTGGTGGTGGGGGGGGGGGATAAGGGTGGAGATGGTGCGGTATGGGGTGGTACCAATCCAGTGTAATGCAGTATTGGTTTTCTGGACGAAAAAAAAAAAAAAAAGAAAAAAGAAAAGAAAAGCAAAAAAAATAGCTGTGTTGTCAAGCAGGCGGGCTTAACCTACTTTAGTGAAGCCAGCCTTAACAACCAGCCCCAAACGGTAACTTTGTTGTGCCAACTTGCTAAGCAACGGCTGAGCAAACACCACGCCATAACGCCGCCCAAAACTGGGGCACGTGACACACGCACACACACACACACACACGCACACACACGCACACACACACGCACACACACACGCACACACACACACACACGCACGCACACACACACACACACACACACACACACACACACACACACACACACACACGCACACACACACACACACACACGCACACACACACGCACATACACACACACACACACACACACACACGACAAAGAAAAAGAAAATAAAAGAGCTCCCCCCCCCCACCCCCCAGTGGAGAGGCACTGAAGCAAACAGCAATAGAAATTAATCATTAATACTGATTCAAAGAAATAAAATATATTTTTAAAAAAGACGAAAAAAGGGGGGATGGAGGGGGGCGGGGGGGGGGGAGAGAATGAGGTGAAAGAGGGAAAGAAAGAAGAAAACAAAATGCACAGAGCAGGGGGTTGGGGGGGGGGGGGGTAACGATTAGGAGGAATCAGGCGTTCAGCTCAGACAGACACACAGACAGGCAGACTGACCAGCAGAATAACAGACAGACAGACAAAGATGGAATGGTGGAAGAAAATTGATGGCAGGAAGGCAGAAAGAAAGGTGGGCTGGTGGGTAACGGTACAGGGAACTGGAGGGGGTGGGGGTGGGGGGGCTGACACAGATAAACTATGTGCACAGGAGAGAGAGAGAGGGGTAGTGTACGACGTGTTATGGAGACGTTGGGGTAGGTGAGGGGTATACGTGTGTGTGTGTGTGTGTGTGTGTGTGTGTGTAGAAAATGAACTAAAAAGCTGTACTCGTTGTTCCGCACGGACGATGCGTGGTGTGAGTGTTTGAAGAGGGTGCGACTCGAGAAATGCAAATATTGGAATGATCTTTCAGTTATGTTCACTCAGACGGAGTTGCTCGCATGCTCTCTCTCTCTCTCTCTCTCTCTCTCTCTCTCTCTCTCTCTCTATCTCTCTATCTATCTCTCTGTGTGTGTGTGTGTGTGTGTGTGTGTGTGTGTGTGTGTGTTTTAAAAAGCAAACAAAAGTCTCACTTTGTTCATTGGTGTGTGTGTGTGTGAGAGAGAGAGAGAGAGAGAGAGGGGGCAGACTGCCGGAATGGGCGAAATGGGGGACGGCGGGTAGGCGAAACGGAGGTGACTGAGCATGGAGAAATAGGCAAATTGGACCAGTACCAACAAACAACACAACTAGAACAACAACTCCACACTTACCAGTAACACCCAGTGCAGATTTCTGGCGTGTCAGTGCGCCATGTTGGTAATGCTGTCACGGCGCGTCAGGACCTCGGCAATACTGGGAGCGAACACATGACGTCAGTTTTGATTTATTGATGATTTGCACCACGGTGGTCTGTCTCCCTTTCTTCTCCATGTGGTCTGTCTCTCTCTCTTTCTTCTCCATGTGGTCTGTCTCTCTCTCTTTCTTCTCCATGTGGTCTGTCTCTCTTTCTTCTCCATGTGCCCAGTGGTCTGTCTCTCTTTCTTTTCCATGTGGTCTCTCTCTCTTTCTTCTCCATGTGGTCTGTCTCTCTTTCTTCTCCATGTGCCCAGTGGTCTGTCTCTCTTTCTTCTCCATGTGCCCAGTGGTCTGTCTCTCTTTCTTCTCCATGTGGTCTGTCTCTCTCTCTTTCTTCTCCATGTGGTCTGTCTCTCTTTCTTCTCCATATGCCCAGTGGTCTGTCTCTCTTTCTTCTCCATGTGCCCAGTGGTCTGTCTCTCTTTCTTCTCCATGTGGTTTGTCTCTCTCTCTTTCTTCTCCATGTGGTCTGTCTCTCTTTCTTCTCCATATGCCCAGTGGTTTGTCTCTCTTTCTTCTCCATGTGCCCAGTGGTCTGTCTCTCTTTCTTCTCCATGTGGTCTGTCTCTCTCTCTTTCTTCTCCATGTGGTCTGTCTCTCTTTCTTCTCCATATGCCCAGTGGTCTGTCTCTCTTTCTTCTCCATGTGCCCAGTGGTCTGTCTCTCTTTCTTCTCCATATGCCCAGTGGTCTGTCTCTCTTTCTTCTCCATGTGCCCAGTGGTCTGCCTCTCTTTCTCCCCCCTGGAGGTGGTGCCCATGTAAAGGCAGAGTAAGGATGTCTGATTTTGTTCATCCTCAGGACAAGGCCCAGCCACCCCCAACGTCTCTGTTTCACTCCGTTTCTGTCCATAGTTATGTGGCAACAAAATAAGATGAAACAGGAAAGGCAAGACCTTCAAGACTCGCTTGTGATACACTGGAAAAAAAAATCCAAGCTTTTTATGTGTTGTGTATAATTTCAAAATGTAATGTTTAAGATGAGAAAGACCAGTTTAAAGGGAATTATGTCCCCTAGCATTAATTACAGAGTAATTTCCCTTTTTTTACTATCTGCACCAAAACGTTTGCAAAATAAATAAAATTTCCATGCTTAGCAAAAGAAGTTCCTGTTTGAACAAAAAAGGATAATAATGACTGCTCTTGTTGTTGGGTCAGAATATCAGATCAAAGTGCCAAGTTTAGAGAATACAAAAATATAAATATAACAGTAAATGCAGTTTGCATATAATTAGGCTTCATTTAAAAAAAAAAATTTTGTGCCCACCCAGAGGTGCAATATTGTTTTAAACAAGATGACTGGAAACAACTGAATTTTTCCTATTTTTTTTATAATTTGGTGTCAACTGACAAAGTATTTGCAGAGAAAATGTCAATGTTAAAGTTTACCACGGACACACACACACACACACACACACACACACACACACACACACACACACACACACACACAGACAACCGAACACCGGGTTAAAACATAGACTCACTTTGTTTACACAAGTGAGTGAATAAAATGAAATAAGATAAAAGGAAGCAAACTAGAGGTACTGAGTGCTGACCGCTGTGTGTTTCAGGGAGGATTTGGCGGCGACTGCGTGATGCACATGTTCTGTGCCATCTGTGCCTTGGTGCAAGAGGGTCAGGTCAGTGATCACTACAGCCGTGTCTATGGTGTGTGTGTGTGTGGTGTGTGTGTGTGTGTATGTGTGTGGTGTGTGTGTGTATGTGTGTGTGTTTGTGTGTGTGTGTGTATGTGTGTGTGTATGTGTGTGTGTTTGTGTGTGTGTGTGTGTGTGTGGTGTGTGTGTGTGGGTGTGTGGGTGTGTGTGTGTTTGCATGAATGTTTGTGTGTGTAGGGGGAGGAGGAGGGAAGATCTTTGTAGGCTATGGAGGCGCCGATGGCTATTAATCCTTATGACGGTGCATGCCAAGAAATGTAGTAAGTTTGGATGAAAATTGGGTGGACATATAGTTTTTGGTGCTCACACACACACACACACACACACACACACACACACACACACACACACACACAGCAGAAGAAGCTGTTCGACAGCGAAAATTTGCTGCTTTTAAGAATACAATTTTTAAGACATGAAAGGTCTACTGTTGTTTATATATATATATTCGAATAGTCTCGTTAGCCAGATTTCTGTCTTAACTCTCAAACCTAGATGAACATGAGCAACAACTTAAGTCTGTTCATGACCTGTCCCCCCCCCCCTCCCCCCTCCCCCTCTGTCTGCAGGAAGTGGAAGGATCGGCACCCCAAGAAGCCGCCATGGCCCGTGAATAGACCGGAAGTGGCTCCAGCGCCGCCATCGTGAAGAGAGCAGTCTGTGATGTTTAGGCAAAACTCCTCCCCCCCCCCCCCTCCCATCCCCCCCTCCCCCCCAACGTCCACGGTCATGTCACTATGCTGGGCACCTCTGATCTCCTGTCTCTGTCCTTAGTGCTGATCGTCAGTCAGTCATT